>NC_046166.1:34412112-34506047 GCF_011064425.1 Rattus rattus
AAGAATACCCTAGGCAGGGAAGAGAGAGGCAAAGATTAAAACAGAGACTGAAGGACACCCATTCAGAGCCTGCCCCACATGTGGCCCATATATACAGCCACCCAATTAGACAAGATGGATGAAGCAAAAAGAAGTGCAGAAGTGTAGATCGCTCCTGAGAGACACAGCCAGAATACAGCAAATACAGAGTTTAATGCCAGCAGCAAACCACTGAACTGAGAATAGGACCCCCGTTGAAGGGAATCAGAGAAAGGACTGAAGAGCTTGAAGGGGAAGACCCCATATGTACAACAAATGCCAAGCAACCAGAGCTTCCAGGGACTAAGCCACTACCTAAAGACTATACATGGACTGACCCTGGACTCTGACCTCATAGGTAGTAATGAATATCCTAGTAAGAGCACCAGTGGAAGGGGAAGCCCTGGGTCCTGCTAAGACTGAACCCCCAGTGAACTAGACTGTTGGGGGGGGGGGGCAATGGGGGGAGGGGGGAGGAACACCCATAAGGAAGGGGAGGGGAGGGGATGTTTGCTCGAAACAGGGAAAGGAATAACACTCAAATGTATATAAGAAATATTCAAGTTAAAAAAAAAAGAAAAAAGAAAAATATATGCTAACACCAAAAAAAAAAAAAGCATCATCACTGAGGTGAATTCATCTGGGAAGTGTTTTCTGTGCGAACATAGAAGCTGTATACCCAAATTTTTCCTAGTGCTGCAGCTGGACTTGATGTTAGAGTCACACAAGTGATACTGATTGAAAGTATGAAGGAGTCATGGAGAGTAGCTGAGACTTGGCACTATGGAAGGCCAGAAAAGCCATTGGTGAAGATAAAGCATCAGTTGCATTTGTTAGCCCAGGCCTGCAGGTGTCGTACAAAGACATTGAGGCTTAGCAGCATGAACAGAGCCTATGAAAGGAAATTAATTGGTGAAGCATAGCGGCAATGGGAGACCCAAATGTTCTGGAGATGCCAGAAGCATGGTATTATCACCAAGAACACCAGTAAGAGTAGAGTGGAATCAACCAGAGCCTGGAGTGCTACGGAGGGCAGAGCTATAGAAGTAATACAAGCCTTTCAGAGGAGCCTAGAAGATCATATATGGATCCCAGACATTGGAATGAGAAGCTATAATGCTGAAGTTGCCTTGGAAACACCAAAAAACAGAGCCATAGGATATATGCTGAGGAAAGCTGCTAACAGGGATTAGAACCAGATAAGAAGAAAAGAAGTTTGTTTCAACCAACAAAGATGAAAAAAAGTGTGGAGGTATAAAGACTTCCTTGATATCAGACCTGGAGATCCAGAGTTTGGAGTTTGCCTTGTGTCTTGCTTTGGGCATTACAGTTAAGAGTTTAAATGAATCTCAGGAGAGACTTTGACCTTGCATTTTTCACATTAGTGAAACTGTTATAGATGATATGGATGTTATAAATTGGACAAAATGTACTTTTTTATACTGCTATGCCTAGGTATTGCTTCCATAGACTCAACTGTTTAAATAAGCCTATGGAAACCAAGGAGTGGAATGTCCTTGTTTGAATAAGCTTGGACTAGGGAGTGTCACTATCTGTAGGAATGGCCTTGATGGAAGAAATATGTCCTATGTGCATGGGTTTTAAGACCCTTGTCTTACCTACCATGAAGACAGTCTCTTCCTAGCAGCCTTCAGAAGATGTAGAATCTCATCTCCTGCTGCATCATGCCTGACTGGATGATGCCATGTTCACACCTTGATGATAGTTGTCTGAACCTCTGAACTGGTATACCAGCCTCCAATTAAATGTTATCCTTATAAAAAAAAAAAGGACACCTGGAAATGAAATGGAGCTGAATCATATGTTCAAGGATATTAAATTAAATTAAGGAAGTAATGACACCTTGGTGCAAGATCCCACCCAGCTAAGTTAAGTCCAGGCAACCTAGTACAAACCTTAAATCCCAGAAGACAGGCAAACAGATTCTAAATTCAAAGTCAATCTACAGAGCAAGATACAGGACAGCCAAGTTTAGGCAGTGAAGGAGTTAGAAGAGAGGAAGCTAGTGATGATGTAATAGAACAAGGGGGCCATGTTCCAGCTCCTGCAAGCAGAACTTAGCAGCTTCAGCCATGTGTCTCTGGCTTTATATTCAAGAGGAGAATGAGACTACTGGGACAGTTGATGTTGGTTAGCTGGAACTAAGAAAGAATTCAGCATCACTGAGGTGAAAACTTCTGGGAAGTGTTTTTTGAGAGCTGTGTTCCATAAATGCCAAGGTTGTACCTTGTGCTGTGGCTGGACTTGGTAATGTTTAAGAATCACCCAGGTGGTACTGGTTTTGAAGGCATGAAGGGGTCATGAAGAGCAGCTGAGGCTGGGCACTGTGAGAGACTGTGGAAGGCCATTGGTGAAGATGCACCCTCAGTTGCAATAGATAGCCCAGGACTGAAGGGGACAGGCATAGATGTTGAGGCTTGGCAACGCAAAGAGAGCCTAAGAGAGGCTATTGGTGAAGCCTAGATACAACAGAAGACCCCAGTGTATTGGAGACACCAGTACCATGGGATGATCACCAAGAGCAAAAGCAACAGTGTAGTGTGGATCAACCTGGAGTTAAAATGCTACAGAGCACAGAGCTAGTGAAGTGAAGTCTTTGGAAGATCATGTTTGTATCCCAAACATGGAAACAAACTGTAACATTGAAGCTGCCTTGGAGACCCAAAAATATTAAAGATGTCAGAGTCACTGGCTATCTGCTGAGGAAAGCTGCTAACAGAAAGTGGAACCAGCTCAGGAGAAAGTAATTTGTCACAGTCAACAAAGGTGAAAAAGGAGTTGAAGATCTGAAGATCACTTTGACATCAGACAAGGAGATGGCAGAGTTTGAAGTGTGCCCAGCTGGTTGCAATTACAGTTAAGTGATTAGATGGATCTTGGAAGCGACTGGTATAGACGACGGGGACTTTGGAAATTTAGCTAAATGTAATTTTTTATTATTCTGTTTAGGTATGTCTTCCATAGACTCATGTGTTTAAACAAACCTATGGAGGCAAGGGAGTGGAATGTGATGGTTTGCATATGCTTGGCCCAGGGAGTGGCACTATTAGAAGATGTGGCCTTGTTGGAGGAACTGTGTCACTGTAGGGGTGGGCTTGGAGACCCTCCTTCTATCTGGGGACGCTATACAGCAGACTGTTCTTGGCTTCCTTCGGGTGAAGATGTAGAACTCAGCTCCTCCTGCACCATGCCTGCCTGGATACTTTGATGCTGCCATGCTCCCGCCCTGATCGTAATGGATTGAGCCTCTAAACTGTAAGCCAGCCCCATTTAAGTGTTGTCTTTATAAAGCTTACACTGGTCATGGTGTCTGTTCACAGCAATAAGACCCTAACTAAGACAACAGTCCACAAAAATTCATCCACCAGTTTACATTTAATATACACAGAATAAAGTAATACCAATATAACAATGTTACTTACAAGCTTTCACTGTTTCATGTTTAATATTAAGACATATTAAACATGGCTTTTATTTTATTTCAAAAAAAATCAATGTTCTTTTATTGAAATTTTATTTATCTACTTAAATTCTCTGCCACGAAACCATATTTCAGACCATCCTTCCTTTTTGTTTTGAGACAGAGTCTCCCTAAGATGCCCAGGTTTACTTTGAATTCATTCCATTTGTGAGAAGGCTCATGAACTTGGATTCTTCTTGTAAAATCTCAAATAACTGAAAAGCACCAAAAGAAATGCTCAACTGCTCAACATCCTCAGTCATCAGGGAAATGTCAATCAAAACAATAATGAGATTCCACTTCACACCAGTCAGAATGGCAAAAAAACAAAAAACAAAAAACCAAACCTCAGGTGAAAGAAGATGCTGGGGAGAATGTAGAAAAAGAGGAACACTCCTCCATTGTGTCCATTGTGGTTAGATTACAAACTGGTACAACCACTTTGGAAATCAACCTGTTGATTCCTCAGAAAATGGAAAATAGTTCTACCTCAGGATCCTGCTACACCACTCCTGGTCATATACCCAAAAGGTGCTCCAACATATAACAAGGACACATGTTCCACTAGTTATAATAGCTAGAAGATTGAAACATCTCAGATGTCCCACAAGGGAAGAATAGATATAGAAAAATGTGGTGCATTTACACAGTGGAATAGTACTCAGCTATTAAAAACAAGGACATCACAAATTTTGCAGTCAAATGGATGGAACTGGAAGATATTATCCCAAATGAGGTAAATTAGATCCATAATATGTACTCACTGATAAGGGTATATTAGCCAAGAAGTTCAAAATACCCATGATGCAACTCATAGACCATACGAAGCTTAACAAGAAGGAAGACCAAAGTGTGGAGCCTTCAATTCCACTAAGAAGGGGAGATCAAAATAATCATGGAAGACAGAGGGAAGAAAGGACCTTGGTGAGTGAAGGGAGGTGGAGGGAAAATGGGGATGGGATAAGGTATGGGGGTGGGGGGCAGGAGAGAAACCCATAGGAACCGGAGAATGAATAGAAATTAGCAGCAGTGTGAGTTGGGGAACGTGAGAACGACTAGAAAGGCCTAAGCACAAGGTAGATGGGAGATTCCTAGGACCCAATGGAGATGACCTTAGCCAAAATGCCCACCCAGAAACCACCCCCACCTTGGGATCCATCTCATGTGCAGACACCAAACCCTGACACTGTTGCTGAGACCAAGATGTACTTGTAGACAGTAGCCTGGCATGGCTGGCTTCTGAGAGTTTCTGCCAGCACCTGACTGAAACAGATGCAGATACTTACAGTCAACCATTGGACTGAGCCCAGGGACCCCAATGGAAGGGTTAAAGAACAGACTGAAGAAGCTAAAGTTTGCAACCCTGTTGTGGTTTGCCCTGGAGTTATCTGTATTCTGAAGCTAATGCCCCAAGGACGGCTACCTAGTTAGGACTCAGGTGACTTCACCAGAACCCTCTTCCCATTTAAGTTGTAAAATACAGGTGTGGGCCGGTACAGGATAGAATGAGGTCTGTTATTGGACGAGAAAGAAGGATGGGTGGGAGAAAAAGTTTAAAGGAAGAGGAGAGAGGAGGAAGAAAAGAGAGTAGCCTCGGAACTACATGGAAGCTGACGTTAAGATTCCACATTGTACCTGTACAGGTTGTTATGAATGTTCTTAAGGGATGGATGTGTACAGGGCTTTGTATGTTTAAAATGGCAGTTATATCTTTTCAGTTGGATCAAAGGTTATTGTGTTGTGTGTTCTTTCATGTGCAGATCTAAGTTTAAGGGAGTGTGGGGCAGCTGGTCTGGGCTACCATGGAGTTGGAATATATGCTTCTGGCAAGATATCTAGCAGGTATCTTGGGGCACTGTGGTGCTGGACCTAAAACGGGGTAAAAGACAGCATAATATTTTTATAATTTTACAACAATACAACCCCATTGAAAAAACAACAGTATCAACTAACCAGACCCCTAAGAGCTCCAAGGGACTAAGCCATTAACTAAATCTCTTTCATGGCTCCTGCTACATATACCAGAGAACTGTCTTGTCTGGCCTCAGTGGAAGAGGAGGCACTTGTTCCTGTAGAGGCTTGATGCCCCAGAGAAAGGGGATGCTAAAGGTATGAGGTGGAAGTGGGTGGGGTAGCACCATCTTAGAGGCAAAGGGGAGGGGAGAGAGGGGAGGGATTTCATGGAGGGGGAACAACATTTGAAATGTAAATCAACAAATAAACAAACAAACAAACTTAAGCTGAGATGTACTGGCCCTAAATTACTCTCTCAGAAAAAAAGACTCAATCTCAGTCCTGTGTTGTTGTTTTTTTTAAACTTGATTTACATTAATGAAAATTGATCCAAGCAGAAATAAAATTTTAATTATTAATATCTTTAGGAAGATTAAAACCAAGCCAAACAGCTATTATAACCGCAACTATTGCATATCTACAAAATAGGAACCAGCGACCAAATTGGCTTTGAACTCCTTGAATGTAGACCCTCAATTTCAATTAACCTTATACTTTTCAGTATTCTCAGATCCCATTTTCTCCTCCTTGAGTTAATGAGGCCCAATGATAACATTCCTTTCGCAAAATAAAATAAAAATATGGAAGAGTGTCATTAAAAATGCATTGGTTGAGCTGTGGACTTGGTCATTATTTCAACTAAATCACACGCTTCAGTTGAGCAAGATGGAGATATAGCTCAGTAACTACAACCTAGCACCCCTTTCGGGCTTTATTTCTTGATGAATAGCATCACCAATTAGCTGATTAACAAGGAGAAAAAGTTCTCACAGAAGGGAGAAGAGAGAACAAGGAGAAACCCAGCTGTAATGCAGATTTGCTAAGCACAGCTTGGGCTAGATTAGTTTGGATTAAAGCCAGATAGACATAACTATTGTGCAAAGCTTTCCCTGGGGATAACCAGAGGAAAACAGGTAGCCATCTGTGCAGGATTGTGCCAACACGTTTCAGAAGTTCCTTAAAACAGATGTCTTTCTTCCTTTTTGTGCGTTAATATGTGTATGATACATATAACATATATTCCATATATATCAGATGTCTGATACTGTGGATCTAAAGACCCAAAGAAAATATTATACCAAGTCCCTAAATTGTAAACATGTTTAGAATTTTAAGCGCTATTTTATTTGGTCTTTAGAGTTGATTTTTCCCACAGAAACATCCATACAAGTGGTGCCTACCATCAAATAAATATTTTAGTTAAGTAAAATAAAAATGGACTGTTAAAGAGTTAGCATAAGTTGTAATGCTGTAGTCATTAAAATGTTTCAGAGAAAATAAATTTAATTTCTGAATACCTACTTCCTATGAATTTGTAAGAGTCATGATTAAATAAAACGTGGGCTAAATTAATAAGCTCTAGGAATGTATTTATATCTCATGTTAATAATTATGTAGAAAGAAAACTATATATATACATATATAATAAGTAAAATGAACCTCTGTTAATCAAATACAAAGGAAGCCTGGAATTTCTGAGAACTGAAATGATATTTTTTTCTTCTAAGTTAATAAGTAGCTAAAAACTGTCCATCATATGAGGTTTTTAGTTAGGTTTCATGATTGTATCAATCTCTATGGAGTTCACAGTTTTGCTAAGTAAACATTTATTCTTTTTGTCCTTCAAAATAATACCAATAATAACGTTATTAGAATCAACTAAAAGTACCCAAAAAAGTTACTTTGATAATCCAAATCCCTTTATTCAGTTTTCCATAAAGTATTTATGGTTGTGGTCTTTGTACTTATACCGATAAACCTCTTAAAATAATATTTGTAAAACATGCTATTCTACACCAAACTTCTAGTTTGTAATCTTTCCCAAATAAACAGATGTTATCTGAATTTAGATTTTATTATCATAGAGCCATTGAGATTTGTTAACTGGATTAGGAAAACTGGGTGAGCACATTTTTGAATTCACACTTATCTGATCAGTTTCTTTGTTACATAAAAGTTTTTATACTTTTTAAATTTTGAAAATCATTTAATGTAAGAAAACCAGAAGTGAGACCATGCTGTGGTGAGGAGCATTGACCTTAATTCTTCTCAGATGTATCTGAAATTCACTTATCAATCACTGAGCCTCACGCCCTCAGTAAACAAGGGCTCCTGTTTCTCAGCTTCAGTTACTTTCCAATTCCTGTAACTCAAAGTTTTCTGAATTTGTGTTTTCTGTTTCCAAATCATTTTATGCACATTTATCACATCTTTTGTTCTCAGCATTTCCTATTTATTCTTCTAAAAAGGTATTATTTAAATACTAATGTCATTATAACCATATACATGTGCTTTCTAAAACAATTGTAAGTTCCTTTCTATTTAAGAAAGAATGGTTTCTGTTCACCAAGAATAAACAAAATGTGTCCTGCTATCATTTCTTTGATCTACATTGCAGTAACACCCAGTGTTTCTCCAAGTTCTCCCAGGTTTTTCACTCTCTCAGACTATTGTTCATGTTCTAACATGAAATAAACTATTCTTGAACTCAACTCATAAGTTCATTAGTTCCCCTTCCTCAAGCCCTGTGCCTCTAGCATAGTAAATATCTCACAGCTCTGTTTATCAATAATGAATCCATGAAATTATAATAATATTAGTAGCTTAGCAAATGACAAATCCTCTGTCTTAAATTTGAATCATATTTTCCATTTTACCCCGGAAGTTGAAGCACTCAGACTCACCTGAAAATGGTATGGCTGCAATGTCAATGCTAGAGGGCAGTCAAGACTTTAATTCCAAGGGTCCTTTATTTGTTTAAATTCTAGTCTAGAATTCAAGTCTTTGAAAAAAAGAAATTGAAAACAATATTAGAAGATGAAAAGATCTCCCGTGGTCATGGATTGGTAGGATTAACATAATAAAAATGGCCAGTGCACCAAAAGCAATCTACAGATTCAACTCAATTCTCATAAAAATTCCAACACAACTCTTTACAGATTTTGAAAGTACAATACTTAACTTCATATGGGGAAAAAACAAGATATCTTAATCCTGTAGAATAAAAGAACTTCTAGGGGTACCACAGTCCTTTATTACAACCTGTACTATAAAGCAAGAGTAATAAAAACCACATGGTATTGGCATAAAAACAAGCAGATTGATCAATGGAATAAAATTGAAGAGACAGAACTTAACCCACACACCTATGGAAACTTGATTTTTGACAAAGAAGCCAAGACTATACAGTGGAAGACAGAAAGCACCTTTCAACAGATGTTTCTGGTCTAACCCGATGTCTGCCTATAGGAGAATGCATATATATCATCTTGCACAAAACTCAAATCCAACTAGATCAAAGACACCAGACACTGAATCTGATAGAAGTGTAAGTGGGGAATAACCTTCAACTCATTGGAACAAGAGACAACTTCTGAACAGAACACCGACAGCTCAGACACAAAAATCAACAATAAATGAGACCTCATGAAACTGAGGAGCTTCTATAAGGTGAAGGATTCCTTCAAAAGGAAAAAAGACCTAGAGATTGGGAAAAGATCTTATCCAACCCTACAACTGAGCATACTCCAATATCGAAAATGTATAAAGAACTCAAGAAAGTAGACACCAACAAGCAAAATAACCCAATTTATAAAATGGAATTCTGCATGTTGACAAGTTCTCACTAGGTGACTTCACTTTACCAGGTCCTGTTGCAAAAACAGCATTTGCCAACCACTGTGCTCATGTTTGCTTGTGGTCCCATCCCTTGGGATATAGATGCAGGAGGATCAGGAATTCAAAGTCATCCTTGACTATATGACAAAATAGAGACCAGCCTTAACTATACCTTTTTAAAGACCCTACCTTTTTTAAAAAAATTTTTTTTTGCTAAAATATATGTTCCCTGTAAGAAAAACAAAAACAAAAACAAAAAACAAGGTAATTGCTGTCCTTGTCTAAGAATCAAGGTCCTAAAATGGTGACTCATGTGATAATCAAAAGTAAACCTGGGGTACATGACTAAATTCATATGCAATATGTAAATAAAAGACTGGGCTTTGGGCAGCTGGGAGAGCTGCTTAGAGAGCTAACATACCTCTTTTAGAATTTTTTTCTAGCACTATTTCTGTCTTTGGTCAGAAAATCAAAAAACTACATGGAGAGCTAACATACAGGCTTTCTTACTTCAGTCATAAAATCAAAAAGCTATCTATAGAGCTATTACAGCTCTATTAGAATTGTTCTCACAGGTTTTCTGACTTGGTTGGAAAACTCATGAGCTATCTACAGAGCTGTCTAGAAAGGTGTCTCGAACAGAAGACAGAGCTGCTAGATCGCACCCATCACTGACTTCGATTAGTTTCTTTCACTTCTCCTAAACATCCCTTCCTCAGTACCATCTTTCAAGCCTAAGCTGGTAATTCACACACACACACACACACAATTATATATAGCCTTTATTTATAGAAACTCTAACATTGATACATATTATATATGTTATGTTATATGTTTTATATTGTTATATTCTATATGCTGCATATTATATATTATATATCATGTCATATTATATAACACATATTTAAGTATTATATATGTTATATGTTATGTACTGCATATTAGATATTATATATCATGTATCCTATCATATTATATTATGTATTTATTAAATAATATGTTATATGTCATATATTATACATTATATGTTATACATTATGCATTATATAATGTTATATATGTTGTTATATGTTACACGCCAGACATCAAACATAATACATACCTTGTATCATGTTATCTGTTATACATTATGTACTGTGTATTATGTTACATATTATGTAACATGTTTTATGTTACATGTTATGTGTTACATGTTGCGTGTTACATGTTATATATTATGTTAAGTTTTATACATTATGTATTTTATTATGTATTACATGTTATGTATTATTATTATGTATTATATACTATATATTTTGTATTTTATATTATATATTTATATTTTATATTGTGTGTTATTTACTATATATTATAATTTATTTAATACATATATTTAGAACAGAATAACTCTATGGGTTAATTAGGGAAATATACTTGAAAATGAAATATTTAGTCAGAGATGGAAATGTATAGAGCAATACTTCATAAAAAGATATGACAGATAAATAATTTGTGCTTAGAAATGAGATTCATATGTTAAATGAAAAACAAGACAAAAAAATCAGCAGAAGGCTGATTGAATGAAACTGAAAATAAAACAGAAGTAGAAAAACTTCTCAACAATCCTAGTGACACATGATAGACTTTGGGTGAGTTTTAAATTTTTATATGCCCAGTTAAGACAATAATATTTCCCCATAAAAATCTCACTATGAACTCAAAATTGGCAATCCAGAAACCTTTTCTCCACCAAGAATTTTCATTTAAATATAATAAAAGGCCATGAGACTTTCTCTATTTTCATTTTCTTTTATTACGGTAAAGTAACAAGGTCTAATACACTTCACAAAATAAAGTTGTAGTCACAATAGGGGATGGCAATCTATGATAAGAATCAAAAGTGGAAACAAACGTATTTATAATGGTCTACTGTAACCAGTAGGAAAGAGATTGTGAAGCTATGAGCAAGCAGGACTGTGAGAAGTGTCTATACTTAGGGGATTTACTAATCTATCAGGACTTGCTGGTAAAATAAATATTGGTTAGAGGAAAGAAAACTAAGGATGACTTGAAGACTTTCTCTGTGATTGTTTTGGAGGAATATGCTGCCACTTTGAGTTGAGGTTCAATTTTTTCCTTCAATTTGAAACTAACATAGTTTTGAAATGGCAACCAAAACTCAAATGGTTGTCAACTCATTATGTCTCTTCAAATTCCTTTCTATGCACAAGGAAACATAGCTAATAGTGATTTTTCTGATTCAAGATGTTAGGAAATTTAGAAAAGATAATTCCTCTCAGAGATCATTCTATGACAGAATTTTGCATGCTCCTGGGAGGGTAGGGATTGTCCTTTGGTTGGTTGCTTGGTTGGTTAGTTGGTTGGTTGGTTTTAGGGTTTGTGTGTGTGTGTGTGTGTGTGTGTGTGTGTGTGTGTGTGTGTGTGTGTGTGTGTGTGTGTGTGTGTGTGTTTGTCATACACCAGATATTGCTGCAGGTAATGACAGAAATATTTCTAAATCCTTGTATCAGGATTTCTGTAGCACAAAAAATTTGAGAGATAGATCATATGCTAAAATTGTTACTTTATGTGATTTCTGCCTATGGTAACATATTGTTAGACCTTCATCATTAAATATTATCACTTCCATTTTATTTTACTTTCTTGGCCAGAAAGAGGTTTTCTTTAATTTTTGAGTCAGAGTAACAACAAAATGGGCAGTGAAGCACTTCAATAAAGAATCATTACTAACGCCTTTTCTATCTGTCTCTCTCTATCTCTGTTTCTCTCTCTCTCTCTGTTCTCTCTCTCTCTCTCTCTCTCTCTCTCTCTCTCTCTCTCTCTCTCTCTCTCTGCATGTGTGTGTCTGTGTGCCAGAATATACATAAGTGTGCACATGGAGGTACATCAGGCTTTCTGCTCATTTCTCTACCTTATTCCCTTGAGACCAAGTCCCTCACTGAATCAAATCTAATTTGACTGTGTGGCTAACAAGTGAGATCCCATGATCCACCTGTCTCTGCCCTCCTAATGGAGATGATAGGCACACACAGATATGCATGGCTTTTATGTGGATGTTGAGAATTCAAATCCGGCATCTCATGCTTGCACAGCAAGCACTTTCACCAGCTAAACCATCTTCTCAGTCACACACACACAGTTTCTATTGTTTGTGAATCTCTTTTCAACTATATAGATCCATGATATGAACAAATGTTCCTTAATCTGTCATGGTTTGATAAAGAGCAAGGAACTGGCAGTGTCCACACTACGGGAAAGAGTGCTAAATTCTATCGAAAACATATGCAACTATGTTCTCAAATTGCAATCAATCAATAGGATGATTCAAAAATAAGCAGTGGAATAGTATGTTATAAGGCAAGAGAATAGGGAGAACGGCAGCCACATGCAATCATATGGACAAGTCTAGCATATTTACAACGGAATGCAAACTGTGGTTGTATTTATATGAAGTGCAAGCACAGGCAAATTAGTCTGAACTGATAAAGTTTCGAGCTCTTTGGCAAGGAGTAGAAACTGACCAAGGAAAGCTGTTGGAAGTTCTGCAGACTCCCATAAAAGGAGTGAATACTGAGTGAGTTTTATATATACCAATTCCAAAAAGGACACAGTTGATATGAGTATACCTACATGTACACGAATGGTTTCATTGCATATAGCTATGCATCCAGATCCAGGGTAAATACAACTTGACAAATCAAAGATGGCAATCATGTTCATTTCTGAGTACTCAAGTTAGTATATCTAAGACATACTGATGCTGATGTAGTCTAGTGTCATTTGTTTCAGGAAAAATATTTAAGGGTCATTAACTAGCTATAATATGACAATCCATTACAGTAAAAGTCTGCTTCCTTGGAAATATTGAAAATGAATATCAGTAGAATAGTAATAAAAATGCCTGAGAACATGGGCCCAAACAAATAGCTTCCTAAACCCTTCTCAGCATGTCATACACAAGAAGCTGAGACAGGGTTTCAGAACTTGCCCCTTGAGTTCTCAGTACCAACAGAACTGAGAGAGGCCGGACAGAGACAACTGTGGTAAAAATTCTGCTGACTTGTGTTTCAAATACCAACAGACATAACAAACTGCATAAGCCAAGCTAACCACCACCTTTGCTTTCTCACTGGCCTTTATGGGTCATCTGAGTTTTTGGTCATCATTCTGAGCAATGGGAAAAGCCAGGCAAATTTATTACTTCCTGTACACACATAATTTGAGGGTAATAGAAAATCTGCCTTTCTGATTTTTTTTTAAATTTCATAGAAAGACAATGAAATGCCTGCACAGTTTTTCCTGTTTGGTTTGGTTTTGGCAACTGCTCTAATTGAAAGTGTAAAACCAATCAATGACACCTCTGGTTAAAATTTATGCCGGAGGACTATCCCAAATGAGTGATTTTTGAGGAATAATATGCAGCCTTCGATTTAGTTTATCACAGCTGGATATGAAGTTAAAGCCCCTGGTTGGTATTTAACCACCCAGAACCAAGCACCAGATGGCTTATCTTCACCTCAACCCGACAGCTGTGTCCTGATATGCACAGCTGGTCTTCACATTCAAATGACAATATTTAAATGATAACATTATGTAATACAGAAAAATGTGTTTGGGTAGCACTGGTCTTGAACAGTTTCTCTCAATAGTGAATGCATAGCCTCCACAGTAATTCACATGCCTTTTATTTGTGTTGCTGGGTCTTGGCTGGAGATAAGAGTTTACAGCCACATGGAAAAATTCCAGTGCCATTCATATTGTACTACTTTGTTGGAAATGATTCTCCTGGGTACTCACCACGTGAGCATCTTCCTTCACATAAAAACCAGCACAACAGTTTCCGTTCTAAGGCATCAGACTCTTAAAATTCTGTGATAATTAATAGATAATGCCTCGTGCCAGAATGGAGGAAATAAAAGGTGCTTGGTAGAAAGCAGCTGCTGTAGAAATACCCTTCCAGTGTTGCGATGTTACTGTTCATTTCGAAGCTAAATTGTTGTTGATGTCATCAGATCAACAAACATAACTAATACTAAAATTCAGCACTTGAAAAACCTTCATGAAGTGTAACTCTCCAAGAAAATATATTTGAATATATTTCAGACACATGAAAATTTGACACATTTCAAATGTAAGATGGATGACTATATGTACAAGGTCTTAATGAAATATGGAGTGGCAAGTTTCCTATTTTGCAATTTGACAGAGGCTCCTGATGCAGCTGCTCAAACTTTGATGAATGTGTGCACTCCCCTCCTGAAACAATGAAAGCTTATCCCGCTATGTATTCAAAGTAGGTATATATGTGAAGGGAAAATTGTATTTTATAGTAAGACCTTCCCATAAATGATAGAGTATCTCACTGCTACTCTTAATAACTAGCAGGTATAAATTAGTAGATGTGATAAAAAAAAGAAAAGAAAAAAAGAAAAAGAAAAAGAAAAAGAAAACTCAGTTCCTTTACATGTGAAATGGCAACCTTAAATGTGACTGTATGTGGAATGTTTTCTGTAAACATCTTTGAGACAGAAGAAGGCACTGTGAGCATCATTGATGTTTTCCCCCCTGCCCCTGGGAATTCAAAAGAATACTCAACATCTCCGTCAGTGTCTTGAATATATGAACTTATGAATCAGGGTTTGACATGCAGAAGTCTGATTATCTTTTCACAATTAATAACTTAAAATGACTAAGGCAAGGTCTATCCTTCCCTTTGAAATTCAAATGGACTTCCACGTCCAATTCTAGAATTTGATAAATGTAACGATTTAGGAAAGTCAAAACAGAAACAAAGAAGTCATACCACCTGAGCAGCTAAAGCTTCAAAAGATACATAAATATAGGTAAGTCTGTCGTACCTAGTGTAGCATTTCCAAATTGTTTGTCAATGAAGCCACTCATAGTCAAGAAGTAGAAAACCCAACATGAAAGTGAAGAGAACAGGAGATAGAAACTGGTCAGGTGGAGCAAGAAACCCCAAGGCAGCAGTTCCAGAAATGTCCTGACCAAAGCCAGAAATGTCAGGAGACAGTTTCTGGTTCCTGCTTTCTTGTTATATCCTGCTTGGAAGCCCTTTGTGAATACATGGCTGAAACAAAGAAGAAAAACTGAGACACCTGTAATGAGCATAGTAAAAAGTGTCTTCTAGACATGTTAAAAATAGCACAGTCAGGATCCCCATTACATCCAGGCTGCACCTGATAACCAGAAGCCAGTAACATCATTCACCTCACTCAGGATAATCTAACATGGTTCTACAACACCATGATTGCCACTGGACCGTATATAAGCAGAGACTAAAAGCAATATGTTCTTCTGCACATCTGGAGAGATGCTTCCTTAGTCTCCTCTAGGATCTTCACCCTCGAATCAGAGACTTCTGTTAGATATTGGACCTCACCTTCAGCTAAGATATGCCATAGAGGTGAGCAGCCTTGGGGAGATACACTTAGAACTGAAGTTAGAAATTTAAAGTGTGAACACTGTGCAATGATCTTCAGCATAACAAAATATAGATTTTTGTTGGACTAGCTATGTGTATCTATATACTAATTCATGAGACAGGAGTTGAAGCCTTTTTGTATGAAAAATTGTGCTGGTATACAGGCCATGTCTTTAAAAAATATGACTGGTTATGCTATGGTATAATCTGAGTTCTGTAGACCACCATGCAAGCACAGTGTCCCCAAGTGTCTGCAGAGGTTCTCCTCAGATGGTAGGGCTTCAGTATCATAAGACACAAGGGTTAGTCTGTGCCCAGAGATGATCCTGTGCCACCGTTCTCTATAGCCAAATCCCACTGGGAGAGAGCTGTCCTCCCAGGAGTGCTGACACTTATCTGTACAGGTAAGATCAAAACTTCTGCTCTGAGGGACCCACCTGGAGCCCTCCTGACAAAGGAACCGAGAAGCAGTCTGGGATAGAATCCTGCCTGTTTCTATCTGCACCCAGAGCTGACACTGTGCCACATCTCTCTGTACCCAAATACTGCCGGGACAGAGCTGATCTCCCAGGAATGCTGACAAACAGGCTTAAAGGAGTGTCAAGCCACTGTCAGAAACAAGACCAGCTAATGCCAGTGATAACCAGATGTCAAGAGACAAGTACAAGAACCTAAGCAACAGAAACCAGGCCACTTGGCATAATTAGAACCCAGTTATCCCACCACAGCAGGTCCTGGATACCCCAACAGACTGGAAAAAGCAAGATTCAGAACTAAAATCACATCAAATGACAACGATAGAGAACTTTAAGAAGAACATAAATAACTCCCTTAAAGAAATACAAAGAAATACAGGACAACAGAAGTAAACAGGTAGAAGCCCTTAAAGAGGAAACACAAAAATCCCTTAAAGAATTACAGGAAAACACAACCAAACAGGTGAAGGAATTGAACAAAACCATCCAGGATCTAAAAATGGAAATAGAAACAATAAAGAATCACAAAGGAGAGAGAGAAAACCTAGGAAAGCGAACAGGTGATGCAAGCATCACCAACAGACTACAAGACATAGAAGAGAAAATCTCAGGGGCAGAAGATACCATAAAAAAATTGACACAACAGTCAAAGAAAATGGAAAACACGAAAGTCTCCTAACCAAAACATCAAGGAAATCCAGGACACAATGAAAAGATCAAACCTAAAAATAATAGACATAGAAGATAGCGAAGGTTCACAATTATAGGGCCAGTAAATATCTTCAACAAAATTATAGAAGAAAACTTCCCTAACCTAAAGAAAGAGATGCCCATAAATATAAAAGAAGCCTACAGAACTCCAAATAGATTGGACCAGAAAAGAAATTCCTCCACATAATAGTAAAAACACCAAATGCACATAACAAAGAAAGAATATTAAAAGCAGTAAGAGAAAAAGATCAAGTAACAGATAAAGGCAGACCTACCAGGATTATGCCAGTCTTCTCAACAGAGACTATGAAAGTCAGAAGACCCTGGACAGATGTCATACAGTCCCTAAGAGAACACAAATGCCAGCACAGGCTACTATATCCAGCCAAATTCTCATCTAACATAGATGGAGAAACCAATATATTCCATAACAAAACCAAATTCACACAATATCTTTCTACAAACCCAGTTCTACAAAGGAGAATAGATGGAAAACTCCACACGAGGAGGGAAATTATACCCTAGAAAAAGCAAGAAGGTAATTTCTTTCGACTAATCCAAAAGAAGATAGCCACACAAACATAATTTTACTTCTAACAACAAAAATAATAGGAAACAACAATCACTGGTCCATAAAATCTCTCAACATCAATGGACGCAAGTCCTCAATAGAAAGACATAGACTAACGGACTGGATATGTAAAGAGGACCCAGCATTTTGCTGCATACAGGAAACACACTTCAGTGACAAAGACAGACACTATCTCAGAGTAAAAGGCTGCAAAACAATTTTCCAAGCAAATGGTCCCAAGAAACAGGCTAGAGTAGCTATTCTAATATTGAATAAAATCAACTTTTAACCATAAGCTATCAAAAAAGATAAGGAAGGACGTCTCATACTCATCAAATGAAAAATCCACCAAGATGAACTCTGAATCATGAATATCTATGTTCCAAACGCAAGAGCCATATTCATAGAAGAAACTTTTCTAAAGCTCAAAACACACATTACACCTCACACAATAACAGTGGGAAACTTCAGCACCTCACAATCATCAATAGACAGATCATGGAAACAGAAACTAAACAGAGACACAGTGAAACTTACAGAAGTTATGAACAAAATGGAGTTAACAGATATCTATAGAACATTTTATCCTAAAACAAAAGAATATGCCTTCTAGCTCAGAATACCCAAGATACAATTCACAGTCCATTTTAAGGTCAAGAAGAAGGAAGACCAAAGCTTGGATGCTTCAGCCCTTCTTAGAAGGGTGAACAAAAATATTCACAGGAAGAAATATGGAAGCAAAGTGTGGAGCAGAGACTGAAGGAAAGGCCATCCAGCGATTGCCCCACCTGGGGATCCATCCCATATGCCTATAGCCACCAAACCCAGACACTATTGTGGATGCCAGGAAGTGCATACTGGCAGGAGCCTGATACAGCTGTCTACTGAGAGGTTCTGACAGGTTCTGACAAATACGGAGGTGAATCCTCACAGTCAACCATTGAACTGAAATTGGATTCCTCAATGGAGGAATTAGAGAAAGGACTGAAGGAGCTGAAGTAGTTTGCAATCCCATAAGAAGAAAAACAATATCAACCAACCAGACACCCCAGACCTCCCAAGGGCTAAACCACCAACCAGAGTACACATGGAGTGACCCATGGCTCCAGCAGCATATGCAGCAGAGGGTGGGCCTTGTTGGGTATCAGTGGGAGGAGAGGACATTGGTCCTGTCAAGTCTTCATGCCCCAGTTCTGGGGAATCCCAGGGTTGGGTAGACTGGAGGGAGTTGGGGGGGAGCACCCTAATATAAGCAGGAGGAGGGAGAATGGGATAGTTGGTTCTCAAGGGGAAACATGGAACGGGGATTACATTTGAAAAAAAAATATATATATATATGTGTGTGTGTGTGTGTAAAATCTGATGTAAGGAAAAGAAAATCAAAGCCTACCCCAGTGACTCCCACCAACAGTGAAGGCCATACCTTCTAATCCTTCTCAAGTAATGACACTTCCTCATGACCAAGCATTCAAATATTTTAGCCTACAGGGGCCATTCTTATTCAAAACACTACACAGCCCATGTGTGATGGTTTCCTTTCTCTAGAACTCAGTGAATTTCAATTCATTAAACCTAAGTGTGCGTGTATCAAAAGAAAATGATTCCTGTGGTGATTTGAATGTGCTTGGCCTATGGGAAGTGCTATCATTAGGAAATGTGACCTTTCTGGAATGAGTGTGACATTGATGGGGTAGGTGTGACCTTGGTGGAGGAAGTCCATTGAAGTCTGACTAGGCTTTGAAGTCCTATGCTCAACCTCCACCCATTGTGGAAGTCAGTTTTTCCTGGTTGCTTTCAGATCAAGATGTAGAACTCTCAGCTACTTCTCCAGAACCATGTCTGCCTGCCGGCTGCCATGCTTCCTGCTATGATGATAATGAGTTGAATCTGTGAACCTGTAAGCCAGCCCCAATTAAATGGTGTCATTCATATATATATATATATATATATATATATATATATATATGATGCAAAGGGTTGTGGCAGCAGGTCAGTCAAGATCAATGGAAACCTGCAATGTTGTATTCCCCAATGCTGCATTTTCCAGCCAGTCAATTAATAAGTGGAAATGAATCATTTACTTTCCATATCAGGTGGTTATTTCATACATCCATTTTATCCTAGTAGGATAGGTTGGGAAATTCATCTACACATAATGTAGTCATGTTTGACTTATTCAATTGCAGGTAATCCAAATAGTGGGTAATCCAAATAGTGAATTTGGGCATTTAAAATCCATATGGTCATGGGATCACATCTAAGAGAGAAATGGTGTTCTCTGGACAGGAATACAGTTGTGCAAACTAGTGGGATTGCATTGGTTTACTGTGACTGATATTGGTGTCTCCCCAGTCAAATAATCTGGCTCCTCGTACTCATCCCAGTCTAGATAATAATGTACTTTTTTTGTGATCCCAGTAGTTTTAATGTACTGGTAGCCAAACATATTATTTATCAACCATGTGTAGGGTGAGAACAATGCTGAGAGGAACTTTGTGTTCTTTACTATTTCACATCCCTGGAGTCTTCTATGCCTAGGATGTTAAATCTTATTCTCCCTTTTTTTCTTCATTGTAAGGCAGAAGGATGACTGAGGACATACCTCTCTCTAGTAGAAGGTGTAGACTGCTGGTGCTGCTGTGATATTTCTCCAAATCTTGTTAAATGGCATTTCAGTGGGTTTGTTTTCTTAAAATTTGTCTTTTCACTTTCTCTTGGTCTTTGGTGACTGTGGTACTCAAAATTGGTGCAAAATGGGCATTGGCCTTTCTCCAATCATCACAATAGCTGCACCAAAAACTGAATTACCAATACCTTCACAATGAGCATATTGAGATCAAAGGCATTCCTGGTGGGTGTGAGGTTTAGGATAAAGTGTTCAAGACCCCAGTACTTTGGAAAGAATCTATCCAAAGTGTGGTAGAGTAAGTCACCAATATACTTTACTCTTGGCTTATTTGTTATTGTAGCTGTTGGTATGATGGTTACTTTATTCATCACTCCTGCTTCTGTAGATACAGTTTTTGATAAAGTAGATGACATATCTCCAATTGTGACAAGCTGGTAGCTGTAGGTGTTGGCAATGGGGACCCAAACAATTGTATCAAAGAACCTGAGCTTGACTCACTGGGTAATGCTAAACATAGATAATTCAACAGAAGGACTCCAGTGAACATTCCTGGGCCTTGGTCCAGCAGATCAGTGTCATGGTGTTGTTCTGTCTTGTGTTCTCTATTATGTTCTTGTTAAAGTTTCGATGAAGCATGGGGTATAATTTGTTATGGCCATGCTATGTGCTAGTTTCTTCTCTGCACAGAAGTATAATGCCCAGTTAACATCAATGCTGAATAAATTAATCCTAAGATTATAACTATCATCAGGAAAGTCCAAATCTAATATATTGGGTTAGGTCCTAGGCACATTATGGTATAGATCATCTAATTTTCTAAGGTTCTTATTGCTCTTCTTGTCTGTGGTACAGATTGTATTGCCTGCTCTGGATGCCACGACTTCTGTCTCCCTTCAGGTTTGAGTATTTCTGTCCCTGTAAACATATTTATAGGGAATTATTCTTCATGGTCTGGAAATTATTTATAGGGAAATTATTCTTTATGGTGGTTGTTCTAAGACTGATTTACTACTTCTAAAGGAGGAACTTTATTCAATCTTGATCTCATTTTTTTATTCATTGCATACAAGTTCAATAGCCTTTTTCAAAGGGTTATCTTTGAATTATAATAACTTGGTTATGAGTAGTCAACGCCATCTTTCTATATTGTCATCTATAATTGATTATATGGAAGGAAGTCCCATTGTATGTCTAGAGTCTGGGAACCTATGGACTTTAGGTCCTGTAAAGTGTATTCCTTGATCTTATTCAATTATTACTGGACAGCCATATCTGGCTGTCTAACAACAGAGTGTGTATATTATTGCCAACTGGTCTATGACCTTCTTTAGCTAATCCAAGTCCCGTGCTTACATGTACAATACAAGGGTGCAGGCGTATAGGCCCTGGTGAGTATTCAAGAATCCACTGAAATCTCTATGTAGTTTTTAATTAAATTGTTTAGGAGACCATGTTACAAGTGCTATTCAATGTCTAAATCTGGTTTTAACTGCAGGACAAAGGTAGCAGTCTCTAAAGGCCTGTTTACAGGTCTGCCAAGATATCTTAAAGTTCTTTTATCAAATCTTTGGAACAAAGCGTATGCCTCTATGTGTCCTAATGTTTTATGTAATCATAGGATCTTTTCCTTACTAATTTTGCTAACATTCTCAGGTTTGTTAATCTTCCAGTCTGGGATCTTTTTAATAATTATTCTCATGGAGTTGTTCTGATTAAATTTGGTTCTCTGTTTCTCTCATGTTTTTTAGTACAAAGGCTAAACTTTCAAGTTTACCAACTCAGTAATCTATCATCCTTGCTGATTTATTTCTAATTTGTTCCCTAGCAAGTTTTAACATTCTAATCTTAAGTGACCATAATGCTACTTTGTCCACTATTTCATTATTTTTCCATGTCATTTGTCTTGCCTGTGTGAGCATCTTCGTGGGTTAGATAAATTTCGATGTCTTGCTAAATCTTGCCATTTCTATCCATAACACCCTTGATCAAATATCTTTGGTATTAGTGGTTTTCCACTTTGATAACCAGATAGCTATACCACTGTACAAGCACCACGAATCAAAGATATAGATTTTCCTTTTCCTTTTTCCTTCCTTAGCTGTTTGTGTTGTAGTCAGTAGTGCTTCTATTACTTCACAGGACTGTGCTGATTTGGTGGTTCCTTCTTCAGTGATAGCCATTTCCTCACCCTCTCTATAGGCTACAGCTTCCCATTTAGTTTTGGTTCCATCAGTGGTTAATGAGCCATCAATAAACCATGCATTAGCCAAATGCTGTGACCATTCCGTTAGTCCTCACAGTCCCATAAGTGCCTCTTTTGGGGAAATGGTGAGCAGTTTAGGGATGACGATTATAAGCAACTTAGCTATTTCTGCTTTGCAGCACAGACCCCTTTGCTATCAATCCTTGTCATAAAGGAATTCAGATATGTAAAGAGATTTTAACTCAGTAACATGGCTGCTCTGGCAAAGGATCACATCCAATATGCGATCTGGCTGACATAAAGGCACACCACACATCTTTAATTCCTCTGGCTGGAATGCACACCTTTGATCCCTCTGGCTGGAATACAGGCATGCCTTTAGTACACACCTTTATTCCCAAACAATTCAGTTCAGTAGACTTTAGTTCAGAGCAAATCAGTTCATGGAGTTCAGAGGCAGTCTTTCCAATCAGAGCAATTCAAGCAGAAGCTAAAAGAAGCCAATTTGAATCAGTTTGGAGAGGAGATTAGCCAAAATAGCAGAGCTGAACTAGCCAGCCAGAGTTCAGAAAGAGCTAGAAAGAATGAGTTTGTTCAGCAGCAAGTCTCAGAGGTGAAACATTCTAGGCCTAAGTTAAAAGGCAAAGGTTGGAAGCTGAAGCTTTCAAAGTCCAGGCTTGCACAAGATTAGACTGTATGGAGGTTAGAAGCTTCTAGACTTA
This sequence comes from Rattus rattus, assembly GCF_011064425.1. Taxonomy (NCBI): domain Eukaryota; kingdom Metazoa; phylum Chordata; class Mammalia; order Rodentia; family Muridae; genus Rattus; species Rattus rattus. Next base: position 34,434,997 of record NC_046166.1, read on the forward strand.
GGCCTAGGGATACTTAGATAGAAATGATCTGGGCTCATCCCAAGCCACGTTTATACACAGCTTGGGTGCAGCTCTCATCTCATCATTTCATCTGAGGAAATAAAAGTGACATGTTCATTTTCATAGATAGGTACCATTTCTACTGTAACACCTTTCCTTCTATGACTAAGCCTGTGAAGGACATTGACTTTGAGTGGATTCAATACATCATTGAAATGGGTGCCCATCTGACCATAGGGTGTTTGGCAATGACTGAGTGTAGGGTTCTACATACTTCATAAACTGTCCAGATTTGTTTCCCAAAGACAGTGCATTTATTCTCTGCCTGTGTAAAGTTCTTGGAATAGAAGCCTAGAGACAAATGTTGGTTGGTAGACTCTTGCACTTTATGAAGTCTCCAGTTGCTATATTCATCCTTAAATATAATATCTAGAATTAAGTTATCACCTGGTTCAATACTGGTCAGGATTGCATGCACAGAGATGGCTGTACAGGTTGTTATAAAAGCTACCCCTTTTCCTGTTCCCATTGGTAATCAGCTGCCTGTCTAAGAAATATTGCATAGTGGTCTGTAAATATGGTATGTGATTCCTCCAAAATGTAAACATACTAATTAGATGTTGCATCTGAGTTTTGTCCCTGGGTTGGGGGATATTCAAAATCTTGAGCAATATACCATGTGGGACCATGGGTTTTTCAGATATCCATAATACACGTAGAAATTTTTTTTGATGTTTCTGACCCTTTCATATTGTCTTTATTAATGAATGGTTCAGCCATCATGTACCAGAATATCAACCACTGTCTCCATATAATTTTGAACACTAGCCTTATTGTATCTTGCAATCAAAATATCATCTACATAGCTTAAAAGGAGGCAATGTGATTTAATTTAGGTAGCTTTTCCAGTGAGCATCTTGGTGTTACATGGGCAATAATCGGGCCATTTGTAGAGCCTTGAAGCAAGATTTTAAATCTGTATTGTTTATTATTCCAGGTAAAAGTAGTAATGTCTCTGAATTCCACATGGAGTGCTATGATAACCTAATTAACATGTCTGATAAGTCTATGGTGCCAAAACTTTTAGGTTGTAATTACTAATCTTTAAGAATATATCTTCTATATCGGGTAAATTTCCTGGCATTTGTGGAGAAAGCTGATTAATGTTTTTACAATCTAATGTGAGTATCCATTGACCATTTGGCTTCTATACTGGCCAAATAGGACTACTGAGGTTGAAGGATTGTTTGTTTTCAATAACTTCTTCCTTTAATAATTACTTAAGTGTCCATGATGGTTTCCTTACCTCCCTTCATAGGGTATTGCTTGGCCAATGATCACGTAAATCTTAAGGAGTTCTAAAGGAAGAATTTGTACTTAGGTAATATTAGAGCCTAAAGGTTTAAATGTTTTAATGCAATGTCATTAGGGAAATAATTTGGGTATGATATCCATCTCAAGTACATAATTAGGTGCTAGTGTAAGTATTGTGGAAATATTTAAAGATGAATTATCAACTAATAATTCTATATTTTCTATTCTTACTCTAAATGATTTTCCATCTACTCCTTCAATATTACATAATTTTATGTATTTGTTAGGGTGGAAAGAGGTTTCAAATTGTCACCTCACCCCCACATATATAAGTTAATTTATCCATGGAACCATTCTCCTGGTCTTTGTGAGGATCTATATGAAGGGGTCTGGAATCCTTCTTTCATTTTAGAGTTGTTGGTTCTGTGCATTCTTTGATCAGTCTAGGAATACGTTTCTGAATCTTCCTCCTTTGACATGTCTTTTAGGATCTGATCTCATCTTCCAAAATGTCTTGTATCCTTGATTTTCGGGATTGAAAAAACATACAAAAACAAAAACAAAAATAAACAGAGGGCTCTGTCTGGTCTTGCCCTGCCTTTACCTAAAAAATGACCACCTTTTAGGTGAGTTTATCCATGGTGCTAGTTTGTTTCTATATATTAGACTGGAAGGATAGTATCTTATCTGTCTCCAGTTTTCTAGTCTGCTTGAAGAAGTTAATAGCTTCTCTAACAGTTTGGCAGTTTTCCGGACTGATGTCAATGTCATTCTCAAAGGTGGAAGGGTGCCCTTATTTAGAATTTTCCTAATGCTGGGTAGCAGTGTCAACACCTGTAGTGTTGGGCTGTTATGGTAAATAAAGTAAAGTATAGCCAACTTTCTAGACAGTTCAATTTTTCCTTTCATATACTTCCATTGTCCCTCTGCCTCCACTGAGTCAGATCAAGTGTGGGGGAAGCTGCCTCCACCAGCTGTTACCCAGTCCAAAAAGTGTGGGTTTGCCCTCTGGCTGTATCTAAAATGGTCCCAGCTTTTCAAATAGGTGGTGATGTTCTAGAATCCCTTTGACAACGTTACCCTATAAGCTCCCTTTTTTCATAAGCAGTTACATCCTCATCTCTTCCCTGTGCAAAATCTTGTCTTATTTGCTGCAGCTCAGTCCTTGTAAATGGTCTGGATTCTTCTGTGGTCACATGAGTATGGCTGGAGTAACCTTAACCTAATGGGCAGTCTTAGTTTTCAAGGCATTTGAGCAACCCCTTATCAGCTGCCTCTAAGTTCTCTCTGAATGGCTTGTTTCTCTCCACCTTCCTGTCAAGTTGCTGGCCAACTGTTTACCTTCCCTTCTATTGGAGTCAGTGTCTTTAACTATTTTGCATAAGAACTCAGGGACCTCTGAGGGGTCTGCCCTCTGTTAGTAAGGGCTCAACGACCACTGGAGTGGACAGTGAAATATTGACCTTAGGTTTCTTGACCCTAAGTAACTGGTACTAAGTGACATGTTCTGTACCATCTGCAATGGGATGCTTCTCTTCTTTTGCATTCATTTTCCTAATTCCTTTTATTAGTCTCTGCATTTTGTCAGTTTGTTTGCCAAATAATAGAAGAATATGACATCACTTTTTTGAGGTGTCATTTTAGGTGGCTGATGGAGAAGGTCTGATTTACAAGCCTTTCAAATGTAAGGTCTGCCCTTCTTTCTATTCTTGGCTATCCAATCCCTCACAGTACTCAGAGAAAACTGCTCCTGCTACCCAGTCTTAAAACAGAAGTTGGAACAAAAACAAAACAAAACAAAAAACAGAAGTTGGTCCCTTCATGGGAGTTAGTTTCTGCTACAGAGATTCCTCCTCAAGGTTTTGGTTCCTTCCTTCCTGGGATCATATCTATCCTTCTGGTCTGAAGACAGAAGTCCATGCTTTTGTGGAGAGAAGTCCTGCAGTTGGGCATTCACCCTTCTCCCTGGGGCAAGTTCTATGTGTTTTGTTCACTACTGTATCTATAACATAAATAACTAAAATTAGGTACCTAATGTCTACTTTGAAAATAAGGAAGTAGAGCTGGGTGAAAGAGAAATAAAGGACAGGAAGTCAGGCGAGAAAAAAGGAAGGGTTGGGGAGAAGCAAAGAGGGAGACACAGAGAAATAGAAACAGGAGGAAACAGAGGGAAAGAAGAAAAAGAGGTGTGGATAAAAAAGGAAAGGCAATATTTCTCAGAGTTTCCGAGGGTAGGACTACTTAGATGGTAAAATCACTGTTCTCATTTGTGGTCTGAGCCTGCTTTGGAACCTAGGAAGCCATAAAGACAGTCAGTCGTGTATGAAAAGAACCGCCACCATATATTAGTGTCTCCTTATTCCCCCAACTCTCTTGTCTATACTTGGCCATTAACAGCAACACAAATATATTTCACATCAAACAAGGAGATTCCCTCTGCAGCTTTCAGCTTTTATGTTATAATTTAGATGTTTTAAAATGATACTGCAGAGAGAAGAGGTTGAAGTACATGCTTGATTAGCATTCCTCACTAGCAGCCTACTTGCTTTCAGTGATTCTTCATTCATGCTCCACCGTTTATTTTGTTACTTCCTGCCCTGTTTTCTTATGAGACTTTCCATAATAAATCTTCTAAAATCCCTCACCAATTTCTAGTTACCAATTCCATTCAAAAGCCTACTGCAATGACGGCAGGTGATTTTCACTGCTCAGAGAGAAGATCAAGACTATCGGGATATTAATTCCTTCATTTACCTTTAATCTCTTCTTCTCAAAAATAACCATCTTATCTCCAAGGGAGAACTGCCATTTTCCTTTCAATCGCCCACTGAGCACCACAGTCATAACTCTGAAGTTGAAGGAGGTTTTCTTTGATTCTTAGGATCTAAATACGATTGATTCATAGTCCAAATTTACACTCAGATGAAGTCCAAAGTCATTTTAAAAGTTTCTAGAAACTTCAGTGCATAGATTCTTATAGTTACCTATGTATTTAAGCTTCTCTTTCTATGTGTGTGCTCCTACAGTATCTACACTGACTCAAAAGGAAGATGAAAGTCCTATAAATTCCTTTTTTTTTTTTAAAGGGAAAGGAGAAGCATGTATTGTAGAGTTGGAGGCTTTTTTGTTGTTGTTTTGGTTTTTTGTTGTTTTGTTTTTCTGAAAAGGTCAAATGATATCTCTCTGACCAGTGACAATAAAATAATATTCTGGAAATTCTTGAGCTGAGTTGCCAAAAATAGAGAAGTGTGACCATAAGCCATTGTCTGGCTGGAATGTGGTTGTGGGCCTGGACCATCAGTTTACACTTGTTTATATGACCAGAAAACAATAAATAAGTTCTGATATGTCAGAGCAGCTTTCTACACCTATTACTTAAGGGGTATCAGGGCAGAGAGCAGGTAAAACCTATTGTTCAAGGCCACCTTCAAGACTACTTGCATTCGCTAATGAAACACTAAAGCAGACTGAAGATTCCAAAAATGCAGAAATTGAATGGCAAGTAGTATTTTTTGAAAAGAAATATAGTGATTCACACGTAAAATAATCTTGCATTTAAATCACTGTATGAGTCACTGGGTAAGAACAAATTATCTGCATAATTTGCATGTAAGATCTGTGCATTCATAGCTAAGATTATTTTCTCACTTAAATTGTGATCAGCCAATGAATCCAATTTAGTAAATAAGGATGCACTGCAAGATATGGCTACCTTGGAGGTTTACACTTATTGTTGAATTTCTCTTTTTTTAAAAGAATCACATGTGACATTAACATTTCAGAGTGATTTTTAAAGTGGTATGAAGCTGAAAGGAAATCTGTTGTGTTGTCTAGGCCTCTGCTAGAGTAATGGGTCACCTTTTGAAAATATCATAACATTAGAAACAACTGCTGTGAATTAAACAGGATCTACTATGAAAAATGACTTATTATATCCTTGTCATAGCAACTTTATCATACAAATGGTCTATGTTTAAAATTACAAATTGAAAATATGTTGTGCACAACGTAGTTTGATGGGAAAGTAATTATTTAAAGACTAACATAATATTGCACTATCTCAGTCTTTATACATCATTAAGATGACTTTAAAGGTTAAAAAGTCAAAAGAAAGTGCCTAATTTGAATATGCTACTGATTTGACAAATCAGGGTGGGGGACACATAACCCAGAAATATTAACTCAGAAAGGAAGGAAACTCCAGAGAATAATAAGATGACATTTCTGGATAATGACTCTAATTACATCCAGAATGTACAATCAGGTGTCATTAGGTATTCCTGAATTATCAAAAAGAATAGATTTAAATTAGAAACACAGTCACCACTATGCTTTGACACCAGCAAAAACCATTACTTACAGCTTCTGAAACTGACAAGAGCAAATGCCAATCAAATAAATAGCCTGTATTTAGATAACCCAGGTAATAGTTCAGTGGGGAGGTTTTGGAAAAGAAATTATTATTTCAATGCCAAGTCACGCTTACAGCTTTGAACAAGTAGCAAAACATGGGCATGTTTCTAAAATGGATTTCCCAGCATCCGCTCAAAAGCCGGAGGGGATGGCTTAGTGTTTTAAGCTTCAGATTTGAAATACCTGGACTCCCTGCAAACTACAATGTTAAATCCTCTGTACAACCACAGCTTCAAATGCTATCAGGAAAGACTCAACTCTCCATCCTTTAGAGACTGATAAATTGAAAGCCATGAAGTTCAGGAGGAAAGGAGAGGAGATTGCAACTTCCCACAATTACTACCCCTCAACCTTGAATACACACACGTACACACATTCACACACACACACACACACACACACACACACACACACACACACACACACACACAGAGCAAGAGAGAGGAGAGAGAGAAAGAGACAGAGACAGACTAACAGAGACAAAGGGAGAGAGAAAGATGGCAATATTGACAGCAGCTTTAAGATTGCAATAGAGTTTTTTATTCTTGGAAAGACATTAGCATGCTTCTTTTCTGAATCCAGAAATTTCCCAACTGTGGTGTTCACTAGTCTCATGAACATTAATAATAACTTTCAGACAACTCAAGGTGAACAGAAGCTATTTTCAACTCACATTTAGTGTAGACACATTCTGTGTAATTATTTTAAAATTCATTATGGGTAACGAAGAAGCTCATGGGTATGTCTGTATTCTATACAGACACTAATCAATAGATGTTTGGTAAAGCTAATTAAGACAAAAGCATACTAATTATTATATGAATGTTCTTTTAACTCTTACCTCATTCATTAAAGCAAGAAAGAATATTATCTCCATTTCATAGATGAGAAAAGTGTGTCTCTGGGAGATTAAATAATCTAGCTAGAGCTTCCATGTAGTTATCCAAAGTTACTCATGCCTTGAGGCCTAAGATATTGTTAGAAGAATGTTTTCCTTAGTAACACGGGCAATTTTACCAAAAAGAACTAAGTGCTGCATTCTAAGCTTGTGTGAAAATAATCATATAGTTTTTATATCATTTGAAATCAATAGCATTGTATATCTGTTACATATAATTAATTATTGAAATAAAAAATGAGATAGATACTAAGAAAATGGCAAGCCATTTTTACAAGTCTACATTTATTGTTAACAAAGGTCCACTTTAATTTAGAAGTACCAAAACCAAGCAAAAGGGTCCAGTTACATTGAGAAGCAAAGAAAAATCAGGCGTATTCACGAAATAGTAGCTAAAAAGAAGTAATAGTCATACAAAGGGAATCCAACTATACAAAGTAATTTAATGTCTTTAGGATGTAGCTGCAGCAATTTTTCTAAGAGTACACAAAGTGAGATCACTGGGTACCACAGTGGCTGACTACACAAAGGCCACCAAAGATGGTGTATGTTTTGAGTACAAATGCCCGTAGAAAGTAGGCACATTGAGACTTTCAAATATTCCTATTACAATATATTTTAGCTTTTTAATCTCTTTTGCACATGTGTGTGTGTGTGTGTGTGTGTGTGTGTGTGTGTGTGTGTGTGTGTGTGTGAGATACATGAGAGAGAGGGAGAGAGGGAGGGGAGTGGGAGGCCAAAGACACATACAGAGACAAAGACACAAAGAGAGACAGAGAATATTGGCTAACTTACAATCCCTAATGGATACAATTTACAAGCAAGGTTTTAAGATTTAGAAAAACTTGACATTTAAATCCCATTTTCCTCAAGCTTAGAGATTTGTAAGGCCTATTTATATTTGGGGATGAGACAGGGATGTTAATATTGCAAAATCCAAGACAGCAGCACCCAGTCTTCTTGAAGTAAACATTGATCATGTGTTGTTTTTAACATCCTTGTTTGAGCTGTCCTTAGGAAAATACATAATCTCTACAGACTAAAAGCTGTATCAATTTTGTTGAAGTTTCATGATTCTCAGCAAGGAAATGAAAATTAGATCCCAAGAGGGAGGGTTTCCCCCCTTACCTTGTTCCCTTAAATTTGCCTGCCTTGCTATCCTCCTCTGTGCCAGTCTAGGTTCTTTCAACTGAAGAAATTATATCACCCAAAACTGAGCTGCAGGAACGGCGACCAGTTTTCCATGTAGTATATTTTATAATTCTTAAAGGCATGTCTCGGTTCTTTGAACTTATAAATAACAACTCAGGTGCTATGGAAAATTAATTCTGAAGACAATAAGTGTTTTCCTTGCTTTCTTATTCCGTTTCATCCATCTTTCCCATCTCACCTAGCACGAGCTTTGTGCTCATTAGCACAGCACAAATAGTTTGGTCCTCCTCCAAAACCCCATAGAAGGATCATGTGTCATTTCTTTTTAATTACACCTAACTTTTTAATGGCACTTCCCTGCCTGGGGATAATTCTAGGATATCTTATGCTGTTTAAATTGCAGATTCAGTTTCCATGAAGTAAGAACCTTGAAGAGTTTCTAAGCCTCACAACTCCCACCTAGTTCATATTTTACTAGTCTAGATAGATTTATAGATGCTCTTTAAAATTATGTCTTCCTTCTGCTACGTGGACAAGCATCCCAGAGTCCCAATGGGATTACTGGTCCATGCTCACACATCTGCGCAGCAACTGAATTATCAAAACGAGCAGCCGGTACCATGCATGTAAAGCTCCCATTTCTCCTTTTATTCAAACATTTATTTAGTACTTAATGGTGCCAGGCATAGAGATAAAATAAAATACCTTCAGAAAAGAATGGAATTAGTCTTCTTGGCTGGAGGCAAGGAATCTGCACTTCAGTGGGCAGTGTACAGGGTATGTTTCTGTTTGCCCAGCGTGTCCTTTCCTTCCAGCTCAGGGATTTGTAACTAAAGGACGTCCTACAAAACCCCGTGGTGAAGAAGTATGTATTGAAAATGTCTCAAACGAACTTGGTCCTAAGTAAGAGCTCTTCACCTATACTCCATAGTCATTTTATAATTTTAAGGAAGTCCAGGGTAGATTTTAGATCTGGCTGACTGTCTACCTTTAATTTACAGTTAAGATGGCAAATATATAAAACTCAAATACCATCTTCTCAGTTATTTGAGGTTTCAAGCGTCAAGCAACTAGGGTAGTCTAATTTCATATTCATTTCCAGTAAGGTCAATCTCCCTTTAAAAACGGGCTAAACGCTAAAAGAAATAATAGTAAATATGTATTTTTCAAAAAGAACTGAAAAGAGCTCGACAGACCAGACCGACAGACCAGAGCATTAAAGAATCACAGTATCAGTTAAAAAAAAAAAAAAAAAAACAATAACAAAAAAATAAAAAAACAAATAAAAACCCTCAGAGGCCTACAAAGGGCCTCATCTCGCGAGAGTTGATGAAGTTGGGGACCAGACCAAAGGGAATCACGAGTTTTCCGGAGTCTGAGCTGGCCGAGACCTTTCTCGCGCTGGTCTGCTGGGTGCGCGGTCGGGCGGGACTTTTCTCACGCTGCTCGGCGGGCTCTCTGCTATGGCGCGGAAGTGGAATCTCCCTTTTCTTCTCCTGCCGCTCGTTCTGGGTATACCCCTGGTGCGAGGCTCCAACCCTCTACCCCTGGTCGTCAACACTTGGCCTTTTAAGAATGCCACCGAAGCAGGTGCGGAGCGGCAGCCCGGGGTGGGTTGCTGCGCTGTGAGAGCTCCTCTGTGCAGGAAGCTGCACTCGGCCTTTGGCTTTACTAGAGCTGCAAAGGGATCCAGCTGCAGAAGCTAGTCCTCCTTTCAGCCTTTTTCCTGCATCTCTGCCCTTACCTGACCCTCTCCATCCTCCCTGCCACTGGTGCATTTAGGATCTGGTAATTTTGTTGCTTCCAGCACCATGTTGACTGATCTAACACCTGGGTCTCTCCTTTACTTCTACAGGGTCACCTGCCTTACTTTTTGTCTTTTGCCATGAACTTTTCTGTTTTCTCCCACACTACGCTTCTTGTGAAAGATTCCTTCCTGTTTCTCCAGTATCTTCTGAATTCCAGTTTAGGAAACAATAATTTCCTATCGATACATATATTTGATTAACGTGTGTCACGCTGTCCTTGTCACATATGCATTAAAATTATCGTTAGAGTGTCTTAGGATTGTACCTTATAGCCCCCAACCTTGTCACATTTGAGGCTTCTATCACATTAAATGTTTGTGGACACAGTTGGATCCAGAATCCAGAGCAGGAAAATCTGTATGTTATAGGAGATGCATAGGAGTCAAAGAAAGTGAGAAATCAAGAGAAAGAGACCCCAACAAGAACAAAACAAAGAAAGTCCACCATTATGTGAAGAGTACAGTTCTGTTATGTTGCCAGTATTGAAGTGGGGAGAGACAGTTTTTTTTATTGGATATCTTGTGTATTTACATTTCAAAAGTTACGCCCTTTCCCGCCCCACCCCATGCCCCTTTCCCCTGCTTGTATGAGGATGCTCCCCTTCCCACCCCCCTACTCCCACCTCCCCACCCTGGCATTCTTGGGGAAACAAGCCTTCATAGGACCAATGACTTCTCTTCCTATTGATGCCGGACAATGCTATCCTCTGCTGCATGTGTTGCTGGAGCCATGGGTCCCTCCATGTATACTCATTGGTTGGTAGTTTAGTCCCTGGGAGCTCTGGTGGGTCTGGTTGGTTGATGTTTTCCTTCCTATGCTCCTTTGGGGCTTTCTCTAACTCCTCCATTGGGGTCCCCATGCTCAGTCTGATGGTTAGCTGCAAGCATCCCCATCTATATCAGTAAGGGGTGGGGGGCACTTCTTAAATCAAACCTTTAAGGAATTACAAGTAAAACAACTATCCTTTCAAGACCTACCCTCTCAATACCCAAAGAACACCACAAAACACGAACAAAAAATGTGGACATCTTAGAGAAATGACTTTTCAAAACTGGGCAACTGCTGAAATACACTGTGTGGTCTTAAAATGATTACTTCTTTCATGTCTATTCATTTCTTTTGAAAATGAGAATTATAATTATAAAATATATCAAAAGCTGCATGAAGATGAGATTAATTCACCCACATGAAGTCATTTGCTATTGTAATATTCTGCTGAGACTTGCAGTGATACTTGTTCTCAATGAGAGTGTGAATTGTGCATATTTTAGTAGTCTAATGAGTGACAGACATTTGCCTGTAATTTCATCTCTCAAGTAGCCATGGTAGGAAAACCCAGACTTGTAGACATGCCTAGGCTGTACATGGATTTTCATTTGGGCCCGGGCTAGGTAGCAAGACCCTGTCTCACAAAATGAGAAAAACAGTAATGAAGAAATGTTAGGCTGTAATTGAAAATACTTTAAAGTGCAACTGTCTCCCAATAGTTCCAGTTATCTCTCTTAGAGGTGACATATTTGCCACACAGAGAAAAACAGTTACTGGTAAGTTTTTTTTTTTAATATTCACTTTCCATTAACAGTCAATGTCTTTGAATTCTTTATAGTAACTAGTCATATAATTTTGTCTCTCTCATTCTAATTTCCTTGCTGTGCTTTTGTCCCATTTGGTAAAATAACTTGTTAAAACTTCAACTTAGTAGTTTAAATGTTAGGGAAGAGAGAAATCTCAAACTGTTCTTGGCTTGTTGCATTTGACAATGAGAAATACATGACTATAAATCAGCACTGTTGGGATTTAACAGCGTGGTGGACATTAGTGTCTGGAGGTTCTGCCCTGGATGCGGTGGAGAAGGGCTGTGCTGTGTGTGAGAAGGAGCAATGTGGTGGTACTGTAGGCTTTGGAGGAAGTCCTGATGAAGTTGGGGAAACCACCCTGGATGCCATGATCATGGATGGGTAAGGATGCTCTTCAGGACTTCCCTTTGTGTTTTCCTGTCAGGTTAGCTCATGATCGGAGCAGGAAGGAAGGATGCATGAATGTGAGCATGGCTCAGAACCCCTGACTTATGGGGCTTCTCCCTTCCAACACAAAGAGTTAACAGGAAAAGCAAATAAGGCTGAAAGGTCATCCAGATACTCAGGATGACAGAAAAGTCATAGCTTTGGCTGACGAGAACCCTGAGATAACAGAACTGTTCCTCTGACCCAGGTATTTATTGCCATCTGCAAGTGCCGTGGTTTCGGTGACCTCACCCTTAAGGCCTCTGTAAAAGCTATGTGTAAAATAACGTGTTGGGATATATACTAAATTGACTTTTCATTCTTCAATTTGGGCTGTGGGAATCCATGAACTTTACGGGTGGTTTTCACTTCCATGTTGAAATGCAGTTTAGCCTTCAACATATTGCTGCTTGGAGAAATGCAATTTTTCTGTTCAAGTACCAACAAAAAATGCCTTGGTAACTCTTCCACATTCTTGCCTTCCAGCACTGCTATGGATGTGGGAGCAGTGGGAGGCCTCAGAAGAATTAAAAATGCTATTGGAGTGGCTCGGAAAGTCTTGGAGCATACCACGCACACGCTTTTAGTGGGGGACTCAGGTATTTAAAAACCACACTGAAATGCTGTCCCAGTCTTCTTGTCTATTGTTACTGAGAAAGAAAAAAGAAAGAAAGAAAGAAAGAAAGAAAGAAAGAAAGAAAGAAAGAAAGAAAGAAAGAAAGAAAGGAAGAAAGGAAGGAAGAAAGAAAGAGAAGGAAGGAACTCACTGTGATATAGAGAACAAAGGAGACCTAAGTTCAAATCGCTGCTGTTTTATTTCATAGTAAAACAGTAACTGAATAGGTTACTTTTAGATCTTGCTTTGTCTTTAAGACCATATTGTAAGCAGTACATGATTATCTGTCACTGAGTGATTGCTGCTACTGAAATATGGTTCCCATCAGTTCCCTTCCTGTGTTGCATTTCTACACATACAAGACCCAGGGGACACTGTTTATAGGCGACAGTAGTACCAAAAGGAGATTTCAGTGATGGTCACTTAAGTCCTTTCCAGGTTCCATTACAAAAGAAATTATATATGCAAAATGATTATATATACCTTATGATACTTATAATATATTTATGAAGCAACCTTAATAAGCTTGGTACAGAATTGCAGACTACCTAAAAAGGATGGCTCATGGTGTTGGGAATGCATTTGTGTGTCTGCTTCTTTTCACTCTAATTAAAGCAGTAGAATTCTGTGTGGATGAGAGATGTCTGCTCTGAAAGGATACAATTCTTCAAAGTAGAAGGAAAAGATGTGAAAGTGAGGCAATAAAGGAAATGTATACACAACACAAAGGTTTCCACTGGATCAGTCATGGGCAAGACACAGAGATACACAATCCAAAGGTCTCCAATGGATCAGTCATGGGAGAGACACAGGAAGCTAAAAATCTAGAAACTACCCCCTTAATACTGTTTATGTCCAAAAATTCCTTTGGAAGCCTATGTACTTCCGTCATCAGATGTTTTCCTGCCCCATGTGAGTGGCAGCTGACCCAGAGTACCTCTAGTACATGTATCCTGCTTAGAAAACAATGCATGGGCTTACACTTTCCCCTTTCTTCTCCAGCCACCAAGTTTGCTGTAAGTATGGGGTTTACCAGTGAGGACTTATCTACCAATACCTCAAGAGCTCTTCATTCAGATTGGCTTTCTCGAAGCTGCCAGCCAAATTATTGGAGAGTATGTATAAATTCAACTTTAAAAAGACAGTTTCTTGAAAATGCTCTGTGATCCCTTTGGCTATCTGTTTCCTGTGTTGATTAGTGTCCCTTCCACTTATTAGAACCAGTGTTGTACGTCGACTCTGGGTGTGCCCATTTTTCATGCACCCCTCTTGGGCTCTGAGGTTAACAACTCCTGTTCTCTGGCAGTAATATGTAAATTTAAGGTTTGCTATGAAGAATTGAACTGACTCCATCAACATTGTTTTACTTGCATTTTCTTGGAATGAAATCAACAGTCTAGAATATTTCTTAGATGTTATCCATGTGAAATATATCCAATATATTGCCCATATCTTGACTAGAAGACAGTTCAGTATCTAGTTTGTCACTGGTGGGGTCATTTTTCTTGAGTAGGGATTTTAGCATAAATGAGTTTGGTTTTGCCAGACTTCCATGGACTACCTTAGTCTCTAATCGCTTTCTTCCTTTAATCCTAATTACCAAGGTATAGCTCATTCTTCACAAAACAGCTAACCGCAAACCTTGTACCGGATCTTACGGGGTGTGTGAGTAGGATGAGCATCCCTAAAGGAAAAGTCTGAAGTTCCAAAATGCTTTCAGCACCAACTTGGTGTCACAGGCACAAGTGTGAAAGGCCATGCTACTTCATGCATTACAGTCAAACCACAGATGCAACTGAAAGCCTGTACAGTTGTGTTCAGAGTAATCATAGAGATATGAACATAGGTGATTGTGTGCTTAGACTTGGGTCCATCTGTGAGCTATCTCACCATGCACCTATAAAAATTGGTAGTAAGCCAAGGTATTCAGACAAGGGTGCTCAGCCTGTGTAAAGTTCTTGTCTTGGCCTAGGGGTCTGGTGTTACAGCAGCTGGGAGGCAGAGGCAGGCAGATCTCTTGAGTTTCAGGCCAGACTGGTCTTCAGAGCTAGTTCCGGAACAGCCAGGCCTACACAGAGAAACCTCACCTCGTCTTTAAAAAGAAACGAATTTTTGTCTTAATACCAGTCTGTTCAAGCAGCCTACGTTTATTGGTATATTCCTGTATTTCTAGCGTTTAAAAGGATCTTATATTACCATTCAGAATGGCTGCAGCCAGAGGGGTCCAGCTCATGGCGCACAGGTTCCGTGAAGCTAAGCTGAGTGGTGCCCAACACAAACTTAACAAATTACTTAAAACCTGACATTCTGTACACAGTGTTGTTTTGTTTCGTTATGACTTGAGTGAGCATTTCTCAAGTATAAAGGTGGCAGCTGACAATGCCAGGTCTCTGTGTCAAAGGTTGATGCTTTATAAATCAAGATTAAAAATCAGCTTGCTTTTAAAACAGACTTTACTTGAAATCTCACAATTTTTCATCTGGGAACCATATTCTGACATGTACAGGTCAGGTTAGGTACTTCTTCGAGATGAACATATGATTTCTAAAAACTATACCTACCATTGTTCTGAGGATTTATGTATGTAAAAATGGCCTCCGACAATGTAGTCCTTGCACATGCTCTTTCTCCACAAAATATAATGTTTAGGACCATCCATTTTCACATAACATTAAGCTGACTTTTGAGTTACTGATGTCATTCAGGTTTCTTCTAGTGACTAGCAATCATACACAATTATTTTGCCCATTTCTCAAACAACCTTTTTAACCAAAAATCTGGAATCTTGTTTACAGAACGTTATACCAGATCCTTCAAAATACTGTGGACCCTACAAACCACCTGATTTCTTAGAGCAGAATAACCCTGCCCACAAAGAAGTGGATATCCACAGTCATGATACTATTGGTAATTCACTTTTTATGCAGTTTTATTGATTATTTTACTTAATGACCTTCCATAGCTCATATTCATTTTTACTCATATGCCAGGAGTTAGCCTGCTCTCATTATTTTAACTGCCAAGTAGATACCACATTGCTATGTGTATATGTCGCTCTCATTATATGTACATACACATATATACATATATAATAAACCTTAAAAACAAATTCATCTATGTGTATATATACATACATACGACACATATATATATATAAATATACATATATTAGTCATTTTATCTTAGCATCTATATACAGTTTTGTAATTACTTACATAAAACACCAAATCAAATGACTATTAAAATGTTATCAAATCGGGGTTGGGATTTAGCTCAGCGGTAGAGCGCTTGCCTAGTGAGCGCAAGGCCCTGGGTTCAGTTGCCAGCTCCGGAAAAAGGAAAAAAAAGTGTTATCAAATCATTAATATTGAATACTTTGGTTATTTTATGTAATTTGCTATGTAAAATGACCTGCAGTCATTTTTCTAAGCAGTAATGCCTAGTTTCTTAATCAAAATAAATGATTTTATTGAAAATAGCCCTTGAAAACATACTGAAAGTAACTGGTAGATTTGACTATTAAGAATATGAGGGGTGTTTTATTGTTTTGTTTTTTGATCTTTTGTCTAATAATACTATGAAATCAGGTCATTAACATTTATACTATAATATCACTGAGACAGTTTTAAGTATTCTTAATTTTTCCTGTTCTTGTACATATAATTAATAACAGAATATACTTTATTTTCTTAATGGAGTCACCATATAAAAACACACTACCATAGACTAGATGATTTATAAGCAACAGAATTTATTTCTCACAGGTTTAAATGTGGAAAGTTCCAAGATGCAGACAGTGGCAGATTCATTGTCTGCTGCAGTCCCATTTTCTGACTCATAGGTGGTATATGTAGTTCTCTGGGGTTTCTTGTATCAATTCCACTAATTAGGGTACTGCCCCTAATAACCATCCCACCTGCCCACAGTCCCCTCATAAATCCATCACCTTATGAAGATATAACTGAGGGAACCCAAACCCGCACAGCATAGCAGTCATAGCTGATCCATTGTGTGGATATATTTAAGGGATACGTTGGGTACTCACATTGTTTTGTTTTTTTAATCTCTAGGCATGGTTGTAATCCATAAGACGGGACATACTGCTGCTGGCACATCTACAAATGGTTTAAAATTCAAAATACCTGGGTTAGTGTTTCTCCAAGAACAGCTTTCTAAAATGTGTATTAAATGTAAGACAATGTATCCCAAGACTTGTGCAGGATGTAATAAAGTCAAATCCTAACCTGGCTGATAAATGTGGAAGAAAACATCATAGCATATGTTAATGGCCAGAGCAAGCATTGCTGCTGGGTGCTCCAGAGTTTAGGAGTGTTGAGTTAATCTGTGTAACCTGAGTAGTTAATGATGCCTGCAAAGTGGGAATTGAGGCTGGGACCTGACTACACAGGACTGAAGGGGACATGCAGCATGCAGCCAGTGGTCCTAGTGTATACAAGTAATCCACGCTCCAAGCCAATGGCTTCTGGTGGCTGGAAGAGAAGCTGGAGCGCGTGTGTGTGTGTGTGTGTGTGTGTGTGTGTGTGTGTGTGTGTGTGTGTGCGTGCACGCGTGTGTGTGCGTGTGTGTGCGTGTGTGTGCGCGCGCATGAGTGTATACTCTCAGTGTTTATAGAATAGCAATAGCTTGTGGCAATAGTGGATGTTAAGAGGAACCCAGGATTGAGAAACTGTAGGTTTCTTTTGTTGTTTTTGTTGTTGTTGCCTTGTTTTTAAGTAGAAGAAAAGCATTAAATAGGTTTATTAAAAGAGGAAACTAGGATAAATTTGGCACATTGTGTAAGAAGCCATGTAAAGAAATCCTTAAAACTGTTTAGGATCACCAGAGATTGAGAAATGTGTGAACAGAGAAGTCTAAATCTATGTGAGCTGACATGATGAACTGATGACAAAGTTTTTACTAAAAATTTTAATTGCTAAGTAAAAGTATATGTATTTATGGAATACAGCATGATATTTTCATATATAGAAAAACATGAGAAATAGTTCAGTCAAGCTATTTAGCTTACATATTGTCTGACATGCTCTCTCCTCTTAGCAGATTTTACATCCGATATGTATTATTAAATGTAATCTCATGTGTACAGCAGATCTCTAGATCTCTAGATCTTATCCTTCAGTCTTAAGTAGTTTCTTTTTCTCTCATCCACCCTCTCTCCGCTGTCAGGAAAGCAGTGTTTTAATCTGTTTCCAAGAGTTCAGTTTTGTGACAGTGAAAATCTATATGAAAACAAAGTCAAAGGTTACATTGTTCTTTGTAAACCTTAATTGAAAAACAAAAAAATGCATTTTGGTGAAGAATTGACTTAAAACAGTAGCCAGTGGCTGTGCAGGAACAGCCCCCAACTTTGGAAGTTAACAGCATAATTTAGTTTACATTTGGTTTCCTATCCTAAATTTTTATGTTGTCTATTCACAAAGTCGTGTAGGAGACTCACCAATCCCTGGAGCTGGAGCCTATGCTGATGACATGGCTGGAGCAGCTGCGGCCACTGGAGATGGTGACATACTCCTGAGATTTCTGCCAAGGTGGGACTTCTTACCTTCTATATTTTTGAGGTCCTTGGAAAACACAAGTTAATGCCAGGACAGATAGGATATTTATAGTATGTTGTCCAAATTCATGTGCAAGAGAGAGTTTCATGAAGTCTCTCTTTCTTTGTTGTTGTTTTTGTTGATTTTTATCTGTTTATTTTTGATTTTTGTTGCTGTTTGGTTTGGTTTGGTTTGGTTTTGCTAGTTAGCATGTGATCCTTCTCTTGAGTCATCTTTATCCTGTGATGTGAAACGTGTCTTACGCTGTTTACAGAAGAGAATGCTTATGTTCTGTTTATGGAGTGGATACAAGGTCACAGTGAGATGACTGAAGAGTAGAGACTGGAGTCAGCCACAGTGCAATTAATAACTACACAAGTACAATTTCCCCTGGGATTATAGCTTTTCTTTATGCAAATATAACCTCTGTTTGTGACTTTTGGCAGTTATTACCAACGTAACAGCTACTCGGCCGAAGCTAAAGTAGTCTCCATCTGAAAATACTGGTGGATGACTTGAGTAGACAACCTTGTAGCAGGGTTTGCTTGCCTAAGTACTGAGGCAGGATGGGAATTACTGACCTGTATCCATTTATAGGTACTAGGCTAGATGTGGAAATACAGTTGTTTCTGATTTTCTGATGTCAACAGTAGGCTTAATGTGGAGTTACTGTTTATTCTGTTCTCTGATATTAAGCTGTCTCCTTTGTTTATGTTAGCTACCAAGCTGTAGAATATATGAGAGGAGGAGATGATCCAGCCAGAGCTTGCCAAAAAGTGATTTCAAGAATTCAGAAATATTATCCAAAATTCTTTGGAGCTGTTATATGTGCCAATGTGACGGGAAGTTATGGTAAGTTAGATATGTTTTTATTTGAGTGAATTTACAAGTGACCCTAAAAGATACTTCTATCCAAGCACGTTCTACACTATATTCTGTATAAAAAGGGAGTCTATAAAAGTTAGGTAGGTTCTGAGTGCATGTCAGGTGATGATCTGTCAATTCCGCTACAGCTTTGAAATATAGACCTAAAATGCTATTCTGTTTGGCTGCTGGGAGTCGAATTCTGCTGCAGCCCTTATGGCTTGCATCCATTCTAAAAGTTTAGTGTGGGCCGGAGGGCATGTTGCTAGGCAGATATAGTCACATGCTTTCACTGGTTAGAGATAGTGGGGATAAGCTCATCCCTGTTACTTCTTTGTCATGCATTAAACATCTCGGTCATTTGAGTCTCCTTGGTGTTCTGAAGAACAGACGCTTGCCAGTGAGTAAACTGGATGGCAGCCGACTTACTCTGACACTGCTCGTGCCATGTCTTCCGTTCTGTTTGCTTCCTTGTGAGCCTATCCCAGCCGCAAAGTGTAGAAGGTCAACCACTGCGGATCCCCATCCCTGAACCTTCGGAGGGAGGATACACACAGCTTACTGATCAATAGAGCTTATTAGGCTAGACTGCTCGCTGCTGTTCTTTGATCTTTTACTTCCCACACTTTTGTATTGAAGAGCCTGTTTGAAGAATGCCTAATTCTTTTTAAGTTCTAAGACATAAAAGTCAAGCAAAGTTATGAGGGGGGTGCTTTATGTATCAAATAAGGCAGTTTAATGATTCCCTCTTAACAGATAAGCCACAGAAGGCTCAAATTTACATTTAGCAGGGTGGGAAGATACTAATTATCTAACTATATGAATTAAAAGTTGACTACTTCTAATAAAGTCATGACAGAAGGACCTCTCCCCCTGCAGGTATGAACAGAAACTAAACTCAGAGAGAAAGCATATTGACTAATAACTCTTCTTGCTTTTCACAAGAGTGAACTTGCAGGGGGAAAGGAAGCAATGATATGGGAAGGGTTAGAGTAAGAGAACAGAACGTTCTAGTAGCTAGGAGGAAAAAAATTGTGATTTTTTTTCTAAGAATGGGATTGAAAGGATAAAATACTAGCAGTGATAGCAAGTGTATGGGGGCAGGCATCAGCTCTTTGATGTTCAAGGGAATTGATTAAGGGTTGGAGAAATGGTTCAGAAGTTAAGAGCACTCGCTCCTTTTTTTTTTGCCGTTAATTGGTTAATTTATTAACACTACATCCTGATCGAAGCTACCCTCCTTCCTCTCCTCCCAGTGCCTCCCTCTCACTTCTTCCCCCTCCACCCTCCCTTGTTTTCTCCCATGGTTATCGTCCCCCCTTGTTTTCTCCCATGGTTATTGTCCTGCCTTGGCATGTCAAGCAGCAATAGGACTAGCTGCATCTTCTTCTATTGAGGATAGAGAAGCAGACCAGTTCGGGTAACAGAGACAGGCAACAGAGTTCTAGACAGCCCCTGCTCCTGCTATTACAGGTCCCATATGAAGATCAAGCTGCACGTTTATTACATACATGTTGTGGGGGGACTAGGTCTGTTCCTCTCATGAGGAGCACTTGTTCTTATATAGAGCTTACACATGCATATTAGGTTCCCACTACCCATGCAGTGGCACACAAGCATCTGCCCTCCAGCTCCAGAATGTCTGCCTCCTTCTGGCTTCCTTGACACCAGGGGTACATTCAATGTACATACATACATGCAAGCAAGCATTTAGTCATATAAAATCATTCTTAAACAGCTGTAATTACCTTTTTTTCCTCTTTTTCCTTAATTATTACTAAGGCATGAAGGGATACACACACTCACACACACACCCACACACACCCACACACACACACACACACACACACACACACACACACACACACACAGCACAACATGCCTCAGCAGTGCCTAGTAAATGTTATGTTTATTGTTTCTGAATACATGCCCCTTATAACCCTGACCTGTCTCTTTTGGCTCAAGGTGCTGCTTGCAACAGACTTCCAACATTTGCTCAATTTAGTTTCATGGTTTATAACTCTCTACACAATCAGGCGATTGAAGAAAAAGTAGACTGCATATAATCTCTCTTATCTGTCAACATATGTATTTAAAGAGGAAGGACGTGACGGCGGGAAGGTTGCTCACTGACATGGAGTGATCCTCAATTATTTCAAGTTCTTGTGTAAATTAAGTGCAAAAATAAATATGCTGTAGTGTTGTTTCTGTATCTACATCCTTCTTCATTTATTTTTATTTAAGGCCTGTTTACCTCCTGAGAATGAATATGCATACATATATGATGTATATTTTTTAAGTGATATTTGAATTTCCGATCAATGCGATGAGAAACTTCTTCTCTGGGGTTTTATTTTCATAATGCCATAGGAAATAAAACATCTGTATCTGAGTCCTGAGAAGACACAAGCTGGCCAGGCCCCAGAGGAGCAGTAACAGTCTCTCAGCAGAGAAGACGTAATTGAATTTCAGAAGTTACAGTGTTGTCTCCTAAAACTGATCATTAGCTTTTACCAGATGTTCTCTAAGACCTCAAAGCAGGACAGATGCCATTAAAATATATAGTTTTGTTCTATACATTATGAAAAGCTGACAAATGTTTAATTGGTTTTCTTTGGATTGCTCTTTGACGGAGCACTGAGTAGGCGATTATTATTGATACACAGAAGTCTCTGATCTGTGGGCAGCCAATACTCAGTATTGATTATTACTTTTGAAAATCATTTAGGACTGCAGTTAGAAAATATCAGTAAGTGTGCTGTCTAGGTTGGCATTACTTTCCAAATTCCCATATCACCAACCCATGCCTAATAAGTACAAAGACACTGTATGTTTAAAGTCTCAACATTATCACTTAATTCAAAATCATCACTGCATTAATCTGCAATTATTGATAAATTGAATGCATTATATTGTTGTCAAACCTTAATATGTAGGGCATTTTTAACTAGATAGGCATAAGAAGTGGTAAGAGAAGCTCAGAGTTGGGAATAGCAGGAGTGAAGCCATTCTCTACCTGCTTCTACCTGCTCTGAAACACATACCCAGGACACCACATTGAAGGCTGTGAACACTGGGTCATTTAACATAACACCTGGAATTCTTCTCCATTCTACTGAGGTATCTAGATAGCCAAACTTTCAGCCAATAAGTGTCCCTTCCTGGGCATTTGTTCCCACAAAAGGTATTTTATCCCTGATTCACCCAAAATAACTTGTATGCATTTACACCTACCATCAAATAAACCAGTATGAACAAGCAAGGATCGTCCCAGAGTTCCTTGATTAAGGACTGATTTGGAGAAGGCCTTCCTCCTAAAGAGCTGCGCCTAAACCTGAGGAAGGCCTTCTCTCTCCTTGTCCCTCTGGTATACTCTAGCTCCCATTCAGACCATGTTCTGTGGACTTTGCTTGTTTAGGCTCTGCCTGCTCTCTCTACCTGGTGTCTAGGTGCTCTGAGGGAAAGGTAGACCAGTTGAACACACCCCAACCCCACCCGTGTTCATGACTCTCACCGGTACATAGGTGGCACAGTATTTCTCCCAGACCCCACTATTTTTTCCTTTCTGATCCAGCAATGGAGAAGACAGACTGTGGACCCTTGAGTCATACTTTGTTCTTCCTCCCAGGCATTCCTTGCAGAGAGGCAGAATGTGGTATAGAGCTGACTGTTTTGTTTTATAATATATACAACTTGATACTTACTGTTGGTTACCTGTTGAAAATAACCCATGTATATGTTCTCAGGACATCCTGCCTATCAAAATTTTTGGGCAGCCATTTTTAAATATTCTCTACCAGCCCAGAGTTTGCTGGACTTAAATTTGAACCCAGTTTAATAACAATGCTTAAATTCCCTGAGATACTAAGTAATTTTAGCCCACATTAATAACAATACTTTTATAAAGGAACTGATCAGTGTCAGCAGAAAGAAATACCTAGATTATTTTCCCAGAAGATTTAGGTGAACTCTATACTCAAGTGCTTTGTTTGTTTTGCACTATCAACAACAAACTCATAACGATTTTGATAATTTCAAGACCTTTATTTTGATTCATTGGAATAGTTCTTTTATATTTTTTCAAGCATGACAACACACCACTTACTGCTTTCCACTGCCTATACCCTGAATATCTATAATGAGCAGACATCTGCGACGGTACCCAGTGGACAAAAATTATGATCCAGTATAGACTATCCTGACTAATGCATAAAATACATCCATCAGTGAAGTAGCTCTGTGGATATTACTAAAATAGTAAGAGTATTTAAATCCTCAAAATGAAAGGGTTTTCCTGATAGACAAAGGTACCTAGAAGATGCTGATAGAAAATTGATTTAAAAAGTGTTGGGACACTTGCAGATGACATTTTCCTGACTGAACCCAGAACCAAGAGTCCTCTGCTGTATATGTGTTGGAGGCCTCATCTCAGCTGGTGTATGCTGCCTGGTTGGTGATCCAGTATCTAAGAGATCTCTGGGGTCCAGGTTAATTGAGACTGCTGGTCCTCCTACAGGGTTGCCCTCCTCCTCAGCTTCCTCCATCTTTTCCCTAATTCAACCAGAGGAGTCAGCAGCTTCTGTTCATTGGTTGGGTGCACATATCTGCATCTGACTCTCAGCTGTTTGTTGGGTCTTTTGGAGGGCAGTCATAGTAGGTTCCTTTTTGTGAATGTCCCATAGCTTCAGTAATGGTGTCAGGTATTGGGGCCTCCCCTTTAGCTGGATCCCACTTTTGTCCTGTCACTGGACCTTCTTTTCCTCAGGCTCTTCTCCATCTCTATCCCTGCAATTCTTTTAGACAGGAAGAATTATGGGTCAGAGCTTTGGCTGTGGGATAGCAACCCCATCCCTCACAGCTTGAGGAAGATTCAATAAGTTCCCTCTCCCCACTATAGGGCCTTTCATCAAGGCCCCCCCCCCACCCTTTGAGTCCTGAGAGTCTTTCACTTCCCAGGTTTCTGGTACATTCTAGAGGATCCTCCCAACCTCCTTCCTCCCAATGTCGCCTGTTCCCATTCTTCCTGCTGACCCTCAAGGCTTCAGTCCTTTTCCCCCACCCAATACCTAATCATGTTCCCCTCTCCCCCAACCCCCATCTCCTTTCCTTCCCCTGTCCTTCCCTCCCTCCTCCTGTGGTTACTTTCTTCTCCCTCCCAAGTGGAATTGAGGGGTCCTCACTTTGGCCCTTCAGCTTGTTGACCTTTTTGAGTTCTGTGAACTATATCTTGGGTATTCTGTTCTTTTTGTTTTTTTGTTTTGGCTAATGTTCTTACTTATTAGTGAGAACATACCATGCATGTCCTTTTGGGTCTGAGTTACCTCACTCAGGATGACATTTTCTAGTTCCTTCAATTTGCCTGCAAAATTCAGGATGTCCTCATTCTTAATCGCCGAGGAGTATTCCACTGGGTAAATGAACCACATTTTCTGTATCCATTCTTCTGTCATGGGAAATCTGGTTGTTTCTAGCTTCTGGCTATCACAAATGAGGCCTCTATGAACACAGTGGAGCACATGCCCTTGTTGCATGGTGGGAATTTTTCTTTATTTACATTTCAAATGTTATCGTTTCCTGGTTTTCCCTCCAGAAACCCCCTATCCCATTCCTCCACCCCCTGACTCCATGAGGGTGCTCCCCCATACACCTACCCACCCACCCCCAACTCCCTCCCTGGCATTCCACTACACTGGAGGATCTAGCCTTAGCAGAAGCAAGGGCCTCTCCTCCCATTGATGCCTGACAAGGCCCATTCTCTGCTGCATAGGCAGCTGAAGCCATAGGTCTGTCCATGTGTACCCTTTGGTTGGTGGTTTAGGGTCACATATATCTTAATTGGATAGCCATTCTGAAAGTTAGTCAAGGCATTCATGTCATTTTGCTGGGGAAGTTTTGGTCAGGATTCCCAGGTTTTGTAGAAACTCTTAAGTGACTTGTTTTCTTGAGTATTAAATGTCACATATCATGCAGTAGGTTTTCAACTATTTTACACAATTAAAAGATGAGGTGACAAGATCACCAAAACTATAAACTGTGATGAATAAATGCTGTGTGATACATATTTTCTCATATAGCCAAGGGTCAGCCCGGTTTTGTAAAAGTCGTATTTTAGTCCTGAGAAAATCACATCTACTTAAAAGGATAAAAAATGACCACATTCAGGATGGATATAATGGAAGTGGGAGCTACTATGTTCAACCTATTTGCCTCTGAGTTAAAGGGAAGGATGTTATTTATGGTTTCAATGCATGGATACCGCATTAAGAATTGGTCATTTGATTTAAACTTGTGACCTTTCTGAGTGGCACATTAGATGTTTTTGTCCTTTTGTTTTCTCTAATTAAAATCTTATTTCTATAATGTGAATGGTGACATATAATATTTTTTAAGAAAATCAGATCTTAGAACAAATCTAGGAGAACAAAATCCCTTCTAATTGCTTGTAATCCATCTCATTTCTTTCTGACTTGTGCAAAACCCTTGAGCACCATAAATGTCATAATACTTCTTTCCATTCCTAAATAAAACCAGTATTATTCATCTTTACTTGTTCTATTCATTGTAATTAAGGATGATTGAAAATAAAACCAAAGTTCTAGTAAAACAAATACCAGACAACCCAAGATAACTTAATTTCACTCAATGAGACTGAATCATTTTAGTACATTGTGGCCATATATACATTTATATATTGGCAAATGCTAACTTGGGGCTTATTTTCCCCTTTAGAGAGACAGGTTTCAGGTAATGCTGCATATTATACACATGAACAGGCTCACACACTGTCTTCAAGGAACTCCAAAACTTAATTGCTTGAATTCAAACCCTGTTCTGTATCAGTGATTAACTATATGAAGTTGACAATTAGCTTTATTTGAGTATGTCTCCATTTTCTATACCATGGGAATAAAGATAATACACCTAATATTAGTGTTCCTATATCCCAAATTCATTTATGGAGCTTGGCACTCAAGGGATATGATTAGTGCCCTTATAAAAGAGACTTAGACAAGATCCCCTCCCTTTCTTCAGCAAAGCAAGGACATATAGAATGCACAATCTCTGAAGTATAGAAAACCTTCCTTAGACACAGAACAGATGGCCTAGCAGTCCAATTTTTAAAATACATGAGTAGACATTACAGAGGTGTGATGGAAGTGGGAAACTGGCTTGCTTTCAAATGCCATGTAAATTATGTAGAAAATCTGAAAGAATCAATACAACATCTTCCAGAACCACAACATAGCACAATGTCATAGCACAGTGGTAGCATTCAAGGATGCTCTGTGCACATTTTCTTTCCTTTGACTCCATCCAGGCTGCTGGCCTATATTTATCACTCAGATACAAAGTTGGTCTTCTACCTTAGTTAATCTTTTAAGCACCATAGTTTTCACACTTCACCAAGCTGGTATCCAACCACACCTAAACTACCGCTGGCACCAAAAGTTTTCCATCTCACTGCAAAACTCATTTTCTTCTGAGTCCTTACAGTTCTCATAGCATCAAAAATTCAAGTCCAAAGTTTCCTCTGGAATTTAAGGCTAACTCTTGACTGAAATCCCCTATAAAATTAGTCACAGGGCTACTTAGATGTGTTCAACTGATAAAACCCTACCAAGCCTGCTGGCCTGAATTCAGTCTCCAGAGCCTCCATCGTAGAAGTAAAGAACAGAGTCCCACAAGTCCTCAGGAGTCCCCCACATAGTGCAGTACACATGAGCACTATCTCCAACACAAAATTAATTTATTTGCTTGAACTAAATTAAATGTATTTCTCGCTTACAAACAAATGAAACTCGGACTATGGTATTTTATTTGGCTTTCACAATTACTATGGGGTAACCCCTAATCTACTTTTGTAACTGCTGACCTGGCTACTTCACCAGTGATACACCCCCAAGTACTTGCTGTTTCTCCTGGCTATGTGCTCAGTGTCCATCTCTCATGGTGGCTTCCTCCTCTCTCCCACATCATCTTCTCTCTAGTCCTTCCATTCTCTCCCCTCTCCTCTTTCCTCTCTCTCTCTCTCTCTCTACTACCCCTACCAGATAACTCAGAACCTGTCCATCTCTTATCCTTCCATTAAATGGCTGTTCCAATGTCATTTAACCAATAGTTTTAAGTTACAGAACAGGTTTATACAACAAAAGCTTGTAAATTTGAGAATTCACTCATAGGCAACTAGACCTTCTTCAGGTACAGAGTTTAGCATTACAATATGTAGCAACACCAAACCTCAACAAATTGATTAATTAATTAAAGTACAGGCATATATTCCCAATTCAAGGAGGGGCATAGGAGAGTAGCAATGAAGGATCAGAGCAGAGCAGACTGAAACTCGGTAGGAAAGATCTTAAGGTACTGTGACTCCATAGAAACTTCTAAGGAACTCTGATATCCTGCAAGCCTTAGAGGCACTATAGTCTTGCCTTTGTATCCCACGTGTTCACACACTGGGGCTGGCTTTGTTCACTGTACCGAGTCACTTTTACTGTAAGAACTACCCCCGTCCCCGATATTCCTGCAATTCCAATAAAACTTGTGGTTTAAATTGGACTATGTCAGTGTCCATATTTTGGCCTTTCTTCAGTTTCCTCTCTTGGGTGCATTGCTTTATATCTCCCTGAGAGAGTGTCACACAATACTCCACCAGAACAATCAGGACATTATTTTTCTATTCAGCTTCACTCAAAAACTCAGAGCTTTGGCAAATTGGAAAGTTCTTTGACAGCATGGTAACATGGATTCTCAAGAGTCCTCATTTCCATTGGAACTTTATGACCATAGCCTTTATGTCCACATCCCTTTCAGCATCCTGCTCTTCTGCATCCTGAAGAGAATCACCCATTAAGCTGCCCTCGTAGTGTTCTAGGCTTTCTCTTGCATGCTCTTCACACTCTGCTAAATGCTTCCTGCGACCACCTCCAAGACCTGAGAGCCACAGTTTTAATTACAACAGTGACCCCACTTCTGAAAAAGTCTCCAGTTTTCTGTATGAATTACTTCTTGTGTCACTGTAACCGAAATACCTGAGAAAACAACTTAAGAGGAATTATTCATTGTGGTTTATAGTGTCAGAGGGTAATTCTGTCATGGACAGGTCAGCATAGTGAAGAAGCTTACATTGTTGTAGACCAGAATCACACAGGGAATACAGGACTAA
The DNA here is from genome assembly GCF_011064425.1 of Rattus rattus. Lineage (NCBI taxonomy): Eukaryota > Metazoa > Chordata > Mammalia > Rodentia > Muridae > Rattus > Rattus rattus. The sequence goes on from NC_046166.1 coordinate 34,462,783, forward strand.
ATCAGGGACACACAACTCCCAAACAGACAAAACTTAACTCACTCCTCCAGCTGAGATTCAATTCCTACTCTCCTTTCTTACTACGAATAAAGGTCTCATTGCAGTCAGTAAGTTAGTTTCTCCTCATCCAGTTGTCTTTAGAAATGCTTTCACAAACATCTTCAAATGAGCTCTCCTAATTACCTAATTATTTACAAATCCAAACAACTTGGCAATCATAATTAACCATCACAATGTGAAATAAATAATAGAGGAAGGATTGACTTACTTGCCTCCCAATTTGAGGGGCTTTGTCCATCATAACAAGGGGGTATGGTGACAGAGATGAGCTCTCATGATGATGGCTAGGAAGATACAAGAAAATGCCTGCACCAGCTCACTTTCTCCATATTTTTCTATTTTCCTCCAGTCAGATCCCCTGTCTGTGGGATCAGACTGCCCACATTCAAAGTAGGTCTTACCCACTTAGTCAATCCTCTCATAAGGAAATGGGATTTGTTCTCATGTTGAGGGTTATAAGGCCAAAGCAAGCATAGACAATAAATAACAAAAGAGCCAAGAAATATTATGGATTATGAGAACATGAGCAAGATTTCTTAAGCAATGTGCTCTTGAGCATAAGTATGGTGATTTTATTTGAGAAGACCAAACAGACACAAACAGGAATATATCTTAGAGGCACACATATTTCAGAATATGCTCCATTAATGAGTTCATTCTTAACCATACTTAATTTGAGATAAAGCAAGAAGCAAAGATGGTGGATGCAATTTGGGGCATGCTGACTTCAAGCTCTTGTAACACATGTTCACAAGGTTCAGTTGGTCAACAGGAAAAAACACTTTGGGGTATACTCTGCTTGTGCTGTGAAGTTGTAGATTAGGAACACAAGAGCCTACAACCATGAAGGTGTGTTGATTTAGGAGTGTGTTCCTGAAAGTTATGGCCACACTTAATGCACAAACTCTCTGAAATGCTTTGACCACAGACACATTCACAGATGTGCTTTGCCAATCTTTAAGGCACTTCCTGATCCACAGATGTAATTTGCCAATCTCTTAGGCACTTCCCAATCAAGTCAAGTTGCCAGTGAAAAATCACTACTAATCACAACTGCTCAGAATGGCATTCAGAACAATGATATAATTAGGCACAAATGTAACAGAAATACAAACAAGTTAAGTATGAGGAAAATTGCAAAACTCTTATGGAGGAGAAAAAGGTAGACATAAATAAGTGGTAGATTATCTGTGATCATAGGAAGTCCCAATTATGTCAACAGTATATCTTCTCTAAACTTAATCTGCAGATTCAAAACAATCCTATTCAAATTTCTAGAATACATATTAAGAAGTTAATTCTACAATTTTTACTGAAAAGTAAAGGACTTAAAACGAGTAAGTAAATGCTAAGAAAAACAAAGAAAACGGGACCCACTTAATTTCAAGACTTAAAGCCAGAGTAAGCAGCATAATGTAGCACTAGTGAAAATAGACAAGTGGGTCACTGAAACTCTTTACATTAATAGAAACAGACCAACTTAATAAAACAACCGATCATTGCCCCCTTATCAAATAATACTGATATATGTGTATATATATTTTTTTTCCAGAAAACAGAACCAAGACAGAGAACTTCCAAGCATCACAAAAGTCACTAAAAATTTATCACATGTTTAAATGTAAATTTAAAAACTATGAAGAACAGAACATGTAGAAAATCTAGAGGAATCTGGGCTTGGCAATCAATTTTGTATGTAAAACTGAGAGCAAGACCCATGAAATAATTGTCTATGAAAGATACTAGCAAGAAAGTAGGAATTTTGCATTTCTTATAATGAACTTTTTTCAGTACATGAAAAACTCTTAAAGCAGAGAACAATAAAGTTTTTAAATTGGTTAATAATTAAAACCTACAGGTATGGTGGTTTGAATAGGGATGGCTTCCATATACTCATGGGTTTGAATGCTTGGATCAGAGGATGTTGTACTATTAGGAGATGCAACCTTTTGGAGTAGGTGTGACGTTGTTGGAGGAATATGTCACTGAGGAGGCGGGCTTTGAGGTTCCTTATAAACTCAAGCTCTGTCCAGTGTGGCACACAATCGCCTTCTGCTGCCTGCCGAATTCCCAGCTCATCTTCAGCTCTAATCTGCCTGCGTGCTGTCATACACCCCATCATGAGGATAACAAACTAAACCTTTGGAACTGTAAGCCAGTCCCAATTAAATGTGTTTCTTCATTTTTGTTTTGTTTTGTTTTGTTTTTTTGATAAGAGTTGCCCTGGTCATGGTGTCTCTTCACAGGAATAAAACCCTAACAAAGACAGCAAGTGACAAGGTAGCCCATGGAAAGATGTTTCACATTACACAGCAGCAAGGGAATCTGAACTAAAGCAACAATGAGGCACTGCTATTCATCAAGAATATCAAATACTCCTGAGGTTGCAGAGCAAGAAAGAACTCATTCTTTGTTAGGAAGAATGCAAAACAACTTTGAGGGGCCTTCCTAAACTAAACACGGCTTTCCACTGTAAAACTAAGCATGGTTACAACGTGACCTAGCAGCTGCATTCTTTCCCACACGTTTGACATATATACACGTTTCTTTTTAAACATGGATATTTTATGAATAATTTCCCAACTTGGAAAGAGCTAAGATATTCTTTATTGGATGAGTAGAGAAAGAAACTATGCTGCTTATGGCATGTAATGCTATTCAACTCTAAAAACGACAGGAATGAATAATAATAATGAATCTTAAATAGATGTGACCAAGTAAAAGAAAACAATGAACAGATTGCGTAGTGTGTGCATAGTGTATGATTTCAATTGTGTGATAGCCTAAGGACAAAGATGGAGACAATTAGAAGATCAGTGGTTCCCAGAGTTAATGGAAGGGGGTAGGCTATCAAAATACTGAAGAATTTTCCTGTAGAGACAGTTTGATTCAATGGTAAGCATTGGCCATTTCTCATTATTCATTTGTCAAAACCTAAAGGACAAACACCAAGAGTGAACCCTAATATAAACTATGGACTTTGGGTACAACAAGGTGCCTAAATTGTAGCAAATAGACCATTTTAATGTGAGATTATAGCCCATGTTCCATTGTGGTTGAGAAGGCTAAGATCAGAGCAAGATAGGTATATGGGAACTCCTTGTTTATTCTATCCAGTTTTGTTGTGATGAAAACTTTTCTTAAATACAACCTTTTGAAAAGACTGACTTAAAAAACCATATTTCTAACTTCTTTGAAAACATGAAAGATCACTGCAACTACATTTCCTATGGTAGGGATTCTCGGGAGTTGTGTATAAACTGCCCTTTTGGGATACAGACAAGCTACATTTATCAGCACCCTGTCAAGTCTGCTTTATACCTTTCCATTCTGTGTCTGGCCCTGGTTACTTGAGTTTGTGATGCCCTGCTGTGCTGGAACTGTAATGGTTTCATTTCCTTACTCATTTGTGCATTCGACGTTCAGATTGAATACTTGAATTACAATATACAGAGCAGTGATTGGAAGTTAGAATGCAGGGCTCATAGTGGATGAAAGTGGAGAATTCCAAATGGAAGATAGAGATGCTAAGTTTATTGAAAAGAAGACTCAGAGTCTCAAGCTACAATCGTATGTCTTTGAAGTCCCAAAACTCACATACCAGTGTCACCCAGAAAGTGACAGGAGAGAAAGTCTTGCAGGACCCTACCCGACCTGGATCAGTACCTGCATTTTCCCAAGTTCCCCAGATAACTCCTAAGTACTCAAGAACTTGAGTAGCACTGACCTAGGTGATACCAATTTCTTTTCCTGGTAAGTCAGCTTGTGAATTCGAAAGAACACAGTACTGGAATTTTATGAACATAATCTGGAATATGTTTTCTGTTGCTATGCTGTTTAGGAATCATTGGAAAAATTACAATTCCCTGGTTTTCATATCTGTCATATTAGGAATCTTAATACATGCTTTATAAAATATACAGTATTTATAAATAATAAATCACCCCATACAGTGTCTGAACTACAGTATGACTGAAAAGATTTTGTTGCTATTCTTTACTTGCTCTCTTCTATGAGAACAATGGTCTATAATTTCATGGATTTCAAACCCTGCTACAGATCTTACTTCCTATGTCTGGTGCCCCTTACTTAAGAAAAAAATTCACAAAGTACTAAATCTTAACAAAAGTAATTTTAGATTTTTTAAATTAATATTTATTGAGTAGCAATACATAGAACTAATCCAGAATTTACTTATTTATTTATGTATGTATTGCATGTAAGGACATGTGTGCACATGAGTGCATGCGTGTGTGTGTGTGTGTGTGTGTGTGTGTGTATTGTTTTGTTTGTTTAATTATCAAAATGATTCTATTGCTTGAAGGCAAGATTTGATTTGAGCGTCTTTGGAGTGACAGGGCAATTATTGACTCAATTACCTACTAAGTATTGCAAAGTAACCCTAAAGCATTCTTGTGGGAGAAAAGAATCTCTGACAATATCTTTTTAAATGTTGCCCCATTGTATTTTGAGATGATATGCTCTTCTCTGATGGAATGTTATTATTCCAACATGGCTCACCTATTGTTACATTTTTCATTTTGAATTCACTAGACTGTGACTTTTTTTCAAATCTTTTATGAGCAAGGTCCCTCATGGGCCCTCCTTAATTGGTTCAGGATTATCAGCAGAGAACACTGTCAAAACTCGAGACAGTGTTTCCTATAAAAACTTACAATGCAAAACTTTTCCAAGGATAAGGTGTCCAGATGCTGATAAAAACAACCCCTTTTCTCAGCCAGTAATCACTATCTGAACTTGAATGGTCAAAGCAAGGCGGAGTTTCCATGAGAAGCCACGTTTTAGAAGAAATCTATTTTACAAAACTTAAGTCAGTTGTGTTAGGATGATGAAACAGCTTGAAAGAAAAAGGAGCTTGACAATCTCTGCTAATAGAATACTCTTGTAGCCATTCTACCAAAACAGAGAATATCAGAAGGGATCAACCCGTAAGACACCTGAGGGTTTTCTTCTGTCATCGTGCAAGTCTAAACAATTTTATCTTTTAATATGAAAGAATAAACATTCACACAGTTGTCGCATGGACCCTTGTCCCAAGATCATTGTTGAAGTCAGAAAATTCGTGCTCTGAGTTTGCTTTGTCCTCATTTAAAATTTCCTTTTGCCTTCTTCCTTCTGTTTTTATCCTATACTCATGAATAAATTTTCAGTCCTTTCTCAATATTGATAGCACAACATGAATATTTCTTTAGATTTTACCATATACATCCTCAGGTAGACACACTGGCCAACATCACTGTTTCTCCATTGTTATTAGAAGACATTTTAAAACTTTCATGAAGCTTAGAATTGGTGCTATTGGCAATGTTCATTTCCTTGGGTCTAAAACTTACACTTTACTGATCTTATACTTAGCCATTCTCAGGCTTATAAAAATCATGTTGAAGCAACACTAAATTTCCAAATCAATGGAGCACTCAAAAGTGAAGCTTCAGCAATATTCTAAGCAATATTACAATGAGGCCAGAGAAGGCAAGGTGATTACAATATTACTATGAGTTGAATATTACTAAGATCTATTCTTGGTTGCTCTTGGTGTTGAATTCCAAACAAGCTCCCACCCTGGGACTAAAGGACAAATGTAGGATGCTCACTGGAGCTGGAGACCCCAAAAAGGAAGAAGAAGAGGAAGAATTAGTGGACTTCCTAACAACAGTGAAAGAGCACTGTGAGCAGTTGGAGAAGTGTGTAAAGGCCCGGGAACAACTAGTGTTGTGTGAAAGCATGTGTCTTCCAGGTCACAGACAGAAGAGAATTGTACAGAGGAGCTCTTTGACCTCGTGCATGCACGGGACCTCTGTGTGGCCCACAAACTCCTCAAAAGCTTGAAGTAAATGTACCTCAGCCTTGACACTGGGAGTCAGAATTTTGTTGATTTTGGCAAGTAGCTTCTCTTCTGTGTAATTAGCAGTGTTCCATCTTAATAAACTGATCTGCAAAAAAAAAAATAATAATAAAATAAAAAAAAATCTATTCTCTCCCAAAATGTTCGCACCAGGTATTATAAACCTCTCACAGTAGGCAACATTTTTAAAAACCATCTTTATTTTTGACTTAGCATTCTTTTTCCTTCCCCATTTCAGTAGATGCTACAGGCCTTTGCTGTTTAGGCTATATGTAAAACTTTGCCAGACTTAAGAATTGTTTTTAGATTGACATATTTGATCACGAGAACCAAATGAATCAGTTTACCTCTAAATGATACATCAGGCCATCATATTTTGGATCTTGAACATATTTAAAGTATTTTATCTCTGTTTTCTTAGGCCATTTTCAGTTATTTGTTCATTGAGATACTGTAATTCCAGTGCATATGTGTGAATGTAAATTCCCCCAAACCTACTTGCATTCAGACAAGTCCTGGGTAGTCATTAATATGGGGGATTACTTTGCCACTGCTTCATGAGACAGTTTCACAGGGTGCTAAGACGAGAGCCATCTGGTCCCAATGTAGGTGCCTTCCTCATCCTTTGAGAATTTCTTTTCTTTCTTTTTTTTTTTTTAGGAACACTGCTTCAATGGTCCAGGAGAGTTGAAAGACCTTTCATGGGGGACAATTTTCACACATCTCTCTTACCTGGAGGTTTTTCATAAGCCAGCTCAGGACCTCTCTGCTTGGTATGCAATACTGAAATAACTGGGTAAGTCTCACAAATTGAATTGAACTGACCACGAATTTGAAGCTACTGCCTTTCCCACTGACTTAAAGCCAAATAGAGTTGCCTCCCTGTGCCAAGCTTTGATCACTAGTATGATATGTTCCTCTTCCTGACTTAATGCATCCAGTCTCCAACACTGGTTTTATTTAATGTTCTTGTTCACTTCACTGGAAATGCTTTAGCTCTGGCACCTGCTGGCTGTGAAAGTGATTAGGATTTCCGGGGACCAGAGCATTTCATTTGTAGTAAGCCACACCACGGCCCATAAATTAATACAGGATTATGCTTCAGCATTCGCTCTGCAGGCTTGTTTTGAACTGAAAAGAAAAGGCAATTGAAGGATGAAGAAGAAAGAAGGGAATGACGAGATGAAAAGTGAACACTTTTACAGAACCTGACAGTGTGTATTAACATAAACATTTGCTCAGGAAGTAACTGAGAAACCTCCACCACTGAACTATTATCCTTGGTTAGCGCTGACGAACGTCACTCTCTCCTCTCAAAACCAGACTCACCTTACATGTGAAAAATACCTTACCCTTTGTCAAAATTTATACAGGTAACCTTAAGTGGCTCTGAAAGCCAGTTCAGCAATTGGAGTCACAACCTCATCTGACTTCAGCTCTGTAGTCATTCTCACTAAGGTGTCAGCAACATGGATAAAGGTGTCTTAGAGCCTCCAGCTAAGTGCACCCAAAGCCAAATGCTCGCAAGTGACCTAGGTCAAAGTCAAGAAGAGTGGGAGACTCACTGATATACTCTACCTTAATTAGTACACTTCCAAATAGAGTAAATCCAAATATTATAGCCAGCATACATTGAACCGTGGGTCCATCTAGCACCCTGCCTGATTTTATAAAGGCTTCAAGTTAGGAATACATCCTTCAAAATAAAATGCTTGACAATATAAAAAGCAAAAAGAGCAATATTTATTTCACAAGAGAATTATCAGAAATCCATAGTTTAGTATCAATTGATCAACTGGCTTAGAACATCAACTGCTTGCTTTATGTATATGCGGATGGCTGCTTTAGTTTAACAAAGGCAGAATGACGTAGCTGCAATAAAGACCCGCTACATTTGTGTATAAGTTTTTCAGAAATTGTCAGCTTCTGTTTTAAGACACAAGTTTTAGGTTATTATACAAGAGACACATAGCAATAAATAAAGTCCAAAGGCAATTCTAACTTTGCAAATGGAATATGTAAGAGCACATTCAATATGGTAGTGGATTCTTATGGTGAAGATTCTAGATGAAGCTAGCAACTGAAGAAATTTATCTCTGAACTTCGTGATTTTTTTCTCTAGTTTAATAGCAAAATGTTATTTCAGATGATGAACCTCTGCTATAGCCCCTGCACTGTATCAGGTAACTTTGCTAAATCAAGACAATTAAAGATGCTATGATTTTTTTAGTTGGTAGTCAATGGGGGAAGATAGACCATGTATTAGTTTGGGTTGCATTGCTGTGAAGAGACACCATGACCATTTTAGTCCATTAACTCCATGATGGGAAGCTTGGCAGAGTGAAGGTAGATATGGTGCTGGAGATGGAGCTGAGAGTTCTACATCTTGACAGGTGAACAGCAGAAAGGAGCCGTGTACCTCACTGAGCATAGGAGACCTCATAGCCCATACCATAGTGACACATTTTCTTCAAAAATGCCATACCTCCTAATAGTGCCACTGTGTATGGGGCCAAGCATTCACACACATGAGTCTGTGAAGGCCATACTTATTTAAGCTACCACAGCCAATAATGAAACAATCCCAGAACACAATCTGTGGTAGGCATATACTTTGCATGGTAAAAATTCAGTTGTTAATGACAAAATGGACATATAACTAAGTAAATGGTTCAGTGGCAAGATGTGACAAGCTGTGAATTAAGCAACAATTCATGCCTTGTCTCTTTTCCATAAGCTTGGTAGTAGGATGCCACCTTGAAAGTTGGCAGGCCTCAGACTATGAAATGAGAAATTTTACATATCCATATAGGAGTCTCTGTCTAGAATCTCCCTCTGATTAAATAACATTTTAGTACAAAAGTAGAAAGTAAAAGGGGAAATTTAACATTCTTTTTATTTACTTTTATGTTTATTTATCAACATTTATGAATCAACTTTAATTCTATTCTCCCCCTTCATTAGCTTGTATACAGAGTTGCATAATGTAATTAAGCCAAAATTAAGGGCCATTCCTACTGCCTAGCAGCAGGGCATTAGTCACTTTTACTGTATTACTGGAGATCTTCCACCTTCTACCTTTCAGGAAGAAATTTCTCTATAAAAGAAAAAAGCCTCCAATCCAGTGGTTATGTAGTAATTTTTCCTCCCATGAAAGATGATTGTGCTTCTTTTGGACTAGTATGACAATATATTAGGTAATTGTGTTAATTTAATACAAAATGTTTGCTGCAGAGAGAATAAAAGATAGTTTATTCTAAAGTAAATTAAGATGACAGTGGCAGAAGAATGTGGATTTGACTTATTCTGGATATGACAGGTTCTACTCTGGAAGAGGTTACATGAATTTTCATAGTCACTGGGAAAAAAAGAAACTCATAAATAATGCATTGGGGAAGCACACGGATAGGGACGATTGAGTGACATGGTGGGGAATGGTCAGAATAATAGGGAAATCTTGGTAGGGTTTAAATGATAACATAGCCTCTTGACTTTGGGCTTTGTGATACCACGGGTTCGGCTACACAGTACGTTACAGTTCACTGACAAAATAGTCACATAGATAGTGTGATACTAGTTGGTAGGAAATGACTACTAAGGAGACTAACAAAAGCCCAGGTAATTTTAATTATCAGCTTACAACAGTCCACATTTCTATAATAAAGAAGTTCTAGTCATTCAGTAAGAGGAGTCTTCAGCAAAGACGTGGCTTTCTCAGAGCACTTCAGTCCATGCTTCAGTATTCCTTAGACAGATACAACCTAATAAAACAGAGATGGACAAAGAGATGAAGGGTCAGGGGAGATAAAGTCAACAAGAAATGGGAAGGGAGAATGTAAAGGAGATGAGAAGGAGAAAGGGAGAGGAAGGGAGGCTTGCCTTTGTGGGAATTATCCTTTGTAAGTTAAGACGTTTTCCAAAGACTATTTACTGATATTTCATAGGCAGAACCAAGGCACTTATCACATTAGATTGCCTTTTTTTCCTCTTCCAACTAGGATAATCGGCCCATAGTCAGCATGGCTGTTTTCCTAATATGATAGAGTCACTGATTTAAAGTACAAGTAAAATGAGGTTATTATTAACATCATTATGATTGGGTTGAGTTACCTGGGTCCATTTGCTTTCTGATTAGCTTTGTGAGTAAGTAATCCTCTCTTTTCCAATTGTTACATGGAAATCTGTCTTTACTCGCACCAAGAATGGCTTTCCTAAAACTGCTTGAAAAATGCTAGTTTTTTTTTTTTACTTTATCTCTTCTGTATTCTCTTTGCTTATATTTTGAGGACAAAGAGCTTCTGATATTTTAATGGAAATCTGAGAACTTCCATCCCAGTTAGCTCTGAGAGAACTTTACGCTGCTGAATAACAGATATGGCAGGTTCTTACAGCTTTGTGAATAGATTCGCCACATTCTTGTTTGGGTTGCTGACTCAGGAAATTGACATTCTACTGTTGTGCTTTTAAAAGTATTTGCTGTGACTTCATTTTTCTCCCCTCTGACAGTTGAAGCAGAAAGGTGGATTAACTTTCTTGATTCCAATTATCTTTCCTGTAGTCTATTGCTGATATGCTCCTGTGTCAGGTAAGTTATGTGAAGAAGAAGAAAATGTCATCTGGCAAATGTGACAGTGTTTGAGGGAAGGTGTGAAAGGTATTTCTTGTCACTGGTAATTCTCTAAGAACTTTTCTAAAAAGACAAGTAGAATTCTTTTGAAATATTTTAACTGGATAGGTCTTATTTTTTTCCTGCCAAATTTACTGAAAGATTACCATGCAAATGCCAACTTTTGTTTTTAGAAAAGATGTCAATTGAGGAAGAAGGGTGTTTGACTGGACTTCGTTCTGTGTTTGAGAGTTTTTCTGGAAGGTGTTCTGCGTAGCTTGGTAAGTCTTTTTTGTGTATTTCTGGTTTCAGTTTTTCAGACAGTAACTCTTGTCTTGGGAATCTAAGGTCCTCACAGCTGTAGGAGAAAGGGTAGTAAAGCAATGCTAAGATAATGTCTGGTAAACATTGGATCTTGTATTCCAGGTATTCAAATGTCTTTAGTGTACCCAGCTACTGCCTTTTAATTAAACACAACTACCTGAGATTCCTGGCTAACTTACAAAGTTAAGTTTTGTTTTCTTAAATTTTATTTTTGTTTAATAATCATTCACGATTTTTGTGTGTCCAACTCTGAATCTTCTATATAGGTTTTATTAACATATTAAGCAAGTTAAGATACTTAAAATGATATTCTTCTTTAAGGTATTGTTTGAAAATTTCATAAATGCATTAGGTAATGATAGCTATCCTTGTTTTTGAGGAATGGCACATCCCTCGAACTTTGAGAATCGGCCAAGGAACTACTTAAACAGGTGGGATTAGAAAGATTTGAAGATTCTATATAAACAGATAGAAAGTGGCAGCTAGAAGTTAGGGTTGAGTTCTCTGTCTTGAAAATTACATCACCATGTCTTTGGACGGTGTTGCAGTATAATGGGAAAACAAAACTACTTCAAAAGTTCTGTTGCTGGAGGTTGGGCCCTCTTAATTTTGCCACAAGGGAAACGAAAGTCATTATCTCAGAAGTCTCACAGGGATCACAACTATACCAGGAAGACGGAAGACTACTTGTTAACAACTGCAGTCAAAAATAAAAATTTTAAGCAGTATACTAGTTATTTTTTATCCCTTTACTTGGCAGAAGAATTCTTGTAAATTTAAATAATGCTTGATGCTAAGTATCCTTGTGCTGATGACCATCATTTCAGTGTAAATGCCACATTCTCAGTAAGAGTTCCTGCCTTGCCTTCCTCTTGGTATTTATTTGGTCTATAACAATTAAATAGAGATGAATCAGCTCCTTTGGTTCTCAATTTCCTCCAACTTAGTAATTGAGCATTGCCAGAATAAGAAAGCAACTCTAATCATTCTCAAGATGTCTTCCCATTCGCCACCCAATCTCCTCAGCCTAATGAGCAATCAACACAACATTTAGTGGCCATACTGAGGCTACATAGTAATTTTATTGCTCTTGGCTTAGTGAAAAGAGAAAAAAGGAGACCATGTCAAATGATTGGAAACAGGAAAAGAGAAAAAGACAGCCAGACTTCCTTTAATTTTAGAAAAAGAAATGAGAGGACATAATATGGATTAAAAGAAAAAAGAAGGAACACTTGCAGAAAAATTAAGAGTTGCAACAAAAAGGGTTTCTATGGGTGTCATAGGCATTGCCCAGAAATACACACTTCTATGTCCTTCACACCTTGGCATACTTAAATAACCAAGTTTGATTTGCAAGATTAATTAAGAGAACATTAGAGAAGCAGAGATACAAAAAGTTATCTCCTGGGAGATGAATGACACCTCAAACTTTTAAATGCAGGGTTCCTTCCCAGAGTCAAGTCCTGTGCTGATAGTACTTGGCATTTCCTCAGTTTTCTTGCCAAAAATTCAAGTGTGACCTGAGCCAGATTAGAAATAGACAAGGGAGGAAGACAAATGGAAGTACAGTTCTCATTGGAAATTTTTTTTTAAAATGCATATTGTGGAGCAGCAGATACAGTGACCCATGCATTGAATCTCCACAGAAATTTTGATGCGAATTGTGTGGTGGTTCACAAGGACAGACTATAGGCTGCAGACGTGGCTCAGCAGTTAATAGTACTTGCAATACAATCCTGGGGAAAGGTTTGGGTACCAGCACCTATTTCATGAGGCACACAAGCACCTAGAACTCCTGCTCCAAAGAATCTGATGCTGTCTCTGGCCTCAACAGGTACATCCACACAAATGTGCATATGTGCTCACACAAACACATGAACACATGTTTTTCAATAGAAAAAAAGATATCGAAATAGGCAAATGAATCTCAAACAATATTTCATCTAAGTAATTTAACACTCCATGTGACTCAACTTTTATAGAACCCAATGCAATCAACAAAGAGAAGAACCCAATGCATTCATCAAATAGAAGTTGTTGACTTTCTGAAATTGTCCTTGTAAAGTTTATATTTTCTTAGTAAAAGTGAGACTCATAGAGCTGGAAAGATGGCTCGGTGGTTTTGAGAGACATACTTCTCTTACGGAGGTTCTAGTTTCTAATCCCAGTATCAAATGGTGATTCAGAACTATCTGTAACTCCAGTTCCACATCCAATATCCTTTTGTGGCCTCTATGGCACTAAGCACACATAATATAACATACAGGCAAAACACTTAAACATATACATTGAAAAACAAAAATTTTAAAAAGTGAAATATTCTTCATTATTTCTTGTATATTTATTAATACAAAAGATGATATATACAGATGATGTGTACCAGACCAATATATCCATTAGTTTTGTTATTCTTGTTTTTGTTGGTTTCTTTTTTGAGACAGGGTTTCTCTGTGTAGCTGGGGCTGTCCTCACTCTGTAGAACATGCTGGTCTTGAATTTGAAAATAGTTTTTTAAGATTTCTTGTTGCCTTATTTCTGGGCTTTATCAAAATACAAATTATATAAAGTACATTTGGCACAAATATACAAGTTCTGCACTCATATACTACGCAATCTACTAAAAAAATGGAAAGTAGGGATTGGGAGATAGGTCAGTTTGCTGTGCATGAGGAACTGTTTATTACAATGGGAATATGGGCTAGAGGTAACGTGAGGATCATGAGATTTCAGGGTATCTGATCTTGGTCCTACGCAATCTGTGGCTCCAGAAAAGGGTAAATAGCCCTCTGATCAGAGAGGGACAACTTCCTTTCTTGAGTAGCTTTTCAGATGACTGAATCATATTCAAGGGGCTCTCAAACCTCCTCCTCACTCAGAAAAAGCAATCCAGGTAAATGTGCATATAGTTCCTCAGAAATCCATTCTGAAGCATGTACTTTTATGTCTCAAAAAAAAAGCCTTAGTAAATATCAATGATTTAAAAGCACACTTCAATGCCACATCAAGGACCATACTTTCTAGCAACAGCTCATTTACAACCTGAAGAAACTGTCTGAAATAAAATGTACTAGTGTAGCTTTTAAGATACCTTAGCAGTTGAAACTTGATAGGATTGATGTTAAAATGTTCTGGCATTAGTGATATTTACCACAGTAGCCCAACATGAAAGCACCAGGGTCACTTCCTGATCTCCTTTCACTGTGTTCCTCTCCAAACGTATAAATATGATTGACTGTGTGGAAGCTGCTCCTTGTAGTCTCATCATAAATCCAGAGTGATGAATGTCTTGCACACAGTGCTGAGCATCCACAATTGCCTCTAATACTATTGAAGGAAATTTTTATTATGAATACATATCACCTGTAAAGCTCACAATACATCATGTGGAGTAATATCACAATAAGAATGAGAAAAAAATTGAACCTCTAAATAGGCACATGCTTTTATGTACTTTGACAAGAATTTTTATTTTCTTTCTAATCAATCCATCAATGTAACAATAAATATTATTATGGAAAATGAAAAATACCTGAAGCATTTACTTGAAAACTTGATTTTTTTTTAAAAAAAAATAAAGCAATGTATGACCTTTGTTATTATGCTATAGTCATTAGATATTAGTGCTAAAATAGTTATTTAGATCTGGAACAATGACAATCTCCACCTGGGCTGATTTGAAATGAACTCCTTATGTATATTCTCCTTTTAACTTTATAACAATTTCAGGTAATAAATATTTATACTTGGGAAGAGAATTCATGATGTTAGAATTGTGCTTTAGTTAGCTCAAATGTTATGAATGATTAAAGTCACAGAACTTTGATTATTTGGGAATCATACGTTAGCCTTATCAGTATTCATCTAAAGAAATTCTCATTAAAAGTACTGTATGAAAATTGACCCTAAACTTAAAAGATCTCAGCCTTATTTGCTTTATGACTTCCTCAGTCAAGAGTATTGGGTGGCCATGGCTAGGTCTCCCTGAGGTCTGTTTTGCCATGGCCAAACAGATCCAGATTTTGAAAGAGCTTGTGCTGGTCTGAAGGGTCAGCTGGGCTGGCTGCATGGTAGCATCACATGGCTATAGTAGAAATGCATTGGTGTCTCAGAGCTCAGCTAAGCTCCACTCTGAAGCTCCCTTATTGTTGTAGACAATTAATCTCTACACAAATCTACCTGGAGGCTGCGGTACACTTTCCTTGTTACCTGTCCCAGTGTTCTGGGTTCCTAAATTAAAGACACACACACACACACACACACACACACAGAGAGAGAGAGAGAGAGAGAGAGAGAGAGAGAGAGAGAGAGAGAGAGAGAGAGACAGACACAGAGACAGAGACAGAGACAGACAGAGACAGACAGACAGATACACACACACACACACATACACACACACACACACACAGCCTTATATTTTAACATGGCTTGAACAGCTCAATGGTCTAGTCACTTCCAAACCTCCAGGCAGTGATAAACCCAATTCATCATTTACTAAACCTATATTCCATGGTCCCCGACTCTTACATGACTGTTCTGCTTTCTCTTCTGCACCTCTCAGGCCTAGTCCAGATTTCGTTCCTTTCCCAGCTCTATCTTCTTGCTCCTCCCTCAATTCCTTGCCCCGGAATCTTAAACTCCCACTTCTGCCTTCCTGCTCTGCCATTGGCCACTGGTAATGGCTTTATTTACGAATCAAAACCAACTGGTGGCAGGGACCCTCAGCACCTTAAGTATGGATTTTTGTGCACTTTTGGGGACACAATTAACATAATACAAGCATTAGACCAAATCTACAACATCCCCCTCTTTATCCATTCAAAGGGCCTTTTTTTTATCAGATATACAATGAACATAGTTATAACAGTTATGTGAACTATAAGGTATGATATACACTAATAAAATCCAGCCCATCAATTTTGTCAATTTATGTATATTACTCTAACATCTATCCTAACTTAAAGAGTTTATAATTCTATAACTGAATTCTGTTTTGATTTTAACTTGTATTAACATCTGAAAAACATCCTTTCACATCTAGATCATCTTTCTTAATACTAAACAGCTTAAGTTTGATTATGTGACTATAACTAGTCTTCATCCCCATCAGAGATTCAAGAATTAATTAAATATTACCTGAATATTTAGGAAGCACAAAAATATAGCTTCTAAAACTTAAACAATTTGTAGAAACATCTGACTTCCTGGACAATCCCCTATTTTTCAATAGGTTAGCGCATCTGTCTTTAGTCTTCTGGCCCAGAATCATCTGACAGACCTTAAGTGATGTAGGAATTATGACGGACTAGCTTACTATGTCTTGGCAGAGCTAAGCAGTTGGCTATCCTAGATCATGTGTCCTGTCCTGTTCAGCATCCTTCCTTCCTTCCTTCCTTCCTTCCTTCCTTCCTTCCTTCCTTCCTTCCTTCCTTCCTTCCTTCCTTTCTTTCTTTCTTTCTTTCTTTCTTTCTTTCTTTCTTTCTTTCTTTCTTTCTTTCTTTGTGTTTGATGATGAATTAGGGCAATTCTTGTCCAGTGGCTACCTTGTCAGAATTGGAGCAACTCTACATGGATGTGATGATGTTCAATGTCTTCTTTGAACTATGAAGGAGATACTGTAAGGATCAGCCATGTGTGTGCCCTAGTCAAAAGATCTATTAATAATGAAATAATTTTAAATGTTACATTTTGTGGAATTTTTAGCTATTTAAATAAAATCTAACTTGCCTCAAAGAAAGTGTCTCAGGAAGGCACACACTGGTATAGTCTAGTTTGTAGAATTGTGTGTTGTTTCTCTTTATACTCAGATAAATCACCCCCAAGCTCATTGCGATGTTGCAATTGTCAAATAAGTGTACCTCTTCATTTTTAAGCACACTGCACACCAAGGACATTTGTCCTTTTTATTTCATTTCAACCTAAAATAACATGTATTGATATTGAACCCAAGTTGATTTTTTGTAATGAAAGTCAAAAGAACACTAAACCATTTGATTCCGCTAGAGGCAATAAATATTACGTGACTCCATCAAATAATCTGGAGATAAGAAGTACAATTAATTTTCTTCTCTTTTCAAATAAAACAATTTTGGCTAAAGAAATGGCATCCTAGTATCAGCCTTGTTCACAAGACACAACAACAGAGGAAAAGCATGATTCTAAACAGAGGTGAAGATATGATCCCTTTGTTTGCTGAAGAGAATCACCCTGATACTTTCTATAAGGGGAATATGCTTCCTGTGTAAGTCACAAAAATAATAGGATAATTATGTGAGAAACCTATCAACTTTGTCTTTCTGGCATCTCAATAACTCTCAAAGTGAGTAGCGAAAACATGATGCAACAGAATTTAAAATGTTTCCTCTCCGAAAAAGTATTACAGAGTGAATTACAGTATTAGTTGTCCTACATGTCCTATGTTCTGCAAGCCAAGTGGCATGCATATATAGTATGGTATTTTATGTATCAACCATCTCATTATTCTATTTCCTTAATTGTGTTGTGTGTGTGTGTGTGTGTGTGTGTGTGTGTATGTGTGTGTATCTTTCTGTCTGTCTGTCTTTCTGTCTGTCTCTGTGTGGCTATATGTACTAGAGTTCAGGGCCCCACAGAGACAAGAGGTCATTGGATCTCTTGGAGCTAGAGTTACAGGTTGTTGTGGGCTGCCTGACATAAGTGCAGGTAACCAAATTTAGGTCTTCTGGAAGGCAATACATGCCCTTAGCCAGTGCATAATCTCTCTGGTCCCTCAATTTTCTCTTAAATTCATTTGGGCTACTAAGACACAATGAGCAAGGAAGAATAAATGCAATTAAATTTAAGGTCTACAATTTGGTTCTATATGATAGTTTGCATTTGTATTCTGAATAAACATTTTTGGAGTGTTTCCTAAGTTAGCTTCTTTTGATCCTCACATCAACTCTGTGAGGTGTACATACTCAGCATTTGTAACGTATATTTTATGGTAATGCAATGATGGTTGAAAAGGCTGAATGTCATCACTACAAAGTAGGCAAAAGGGAGACTACAATGGTCATCTCATGTTCAAACCAAGGAAAGACCAATAAAACAATACAAACAAGCATTAGGTTCGATTATTTGGCTGGAATAGGTTTGATCTCTTAAAATCCAGTTAATTCGAATAATCAAAGGTGTTCTTGAACAAGAAAGCACGTGGATTGAGGGAGCACATAAACTGACCACAGTATGCTCTTACTGTCTCAGTAGCACTTACAATATTACATACCACAGTCAGAACTTCCTTTACTCTTTCCCTTGCTTTCTGTCAATCTGCTTAATGAACAGATGTCTCTTCTCAGTTCTCTTTCTCTTCATGCCATTTGCTACACTGAGGTTCTGAGAAAGAAATCAGTTCATCCTCAAGTATGGTTATGATTGTGTGAAAAGTCCACAAGTGAAAGATAACACATAAAGAAATGAATGTGACAGACATAGCCCTCAGGAGAGATTTTGTTGTTTTCATAATGTCAACATAACATACTTTCAGTTTTAAAATAAACTTGAATTATCTTAAAGTGTAGTTTTGAATAATATGAAGATATATTTGCCATGGGGCCAATGATGTTAGACTAATTTATGCTACCCCTTAGAGGATTACTTTCCGGTTTTACTTTACTTTGTGGTGGCTGTCACTACGTAATCATTTACAAGCAGGTGAGGAGAAAATACATTTTATATTGCTCTTGTGTTAAGTCAGAGCCCACAACTCTGATGTACTAAGGAATCCTCTTTACTTAAAAATAAATTTTGCTATATTCCAAGATCCAATCTAACTGTTCAGTGGAAATTTCTTCTTCATCTATTGAGGGTCTAACATTTCATAGTCCTCAAAATTCCATGTGCTTGAAAAGAACCTTCCAGAGCTGAACATGAGGGAACAGTCACCACCATCACCAGTCCACCTATATTCCCCAAAGGTATTTTGGTCCCAGATTTGCTTTATTTCCTGGTATTTAATGCTTTTCCTTCTGTGCCTCTCAAAGTTTCTAACAGTACAGACAACTCCATCAGTAGAGTCCTGTCTCTGTCAGTCCCTGTGCAACCTATCCTTCTAGGGCATCATGGTCTCAGACACTGGGCAGACACTTGTCTCTTCCTTCTGCTGTGGCATTCATCTTTCAAAGTGCCCAGGATTTGAAAGCAACATCCAGAAGGATTGGTTGACAACTAACTTTGCCTGCTTTCTCACCTACATAAGGAGTTGCAAAGGCCTCACTATTTGGTTGGCCAAGATTTGAAACCGCCAAAAAGGAACAAAAAGAATTAAAATCTGTATCAACAAGTTATACGGTAAGAATGTGCTTCATGTCTCAGCTCTACCAAAACTCAAAGTATGAAACCCCCATAAATAGAACATTAAATACTCTACATTAAATATTTTGGATGGAAATTATCTGTGAAGCAATATACCTGCATTCACTTGGGTGGATAAATATTCTAATTGAATTAATGGCTTCCATCATTGTTGAAAGTATTTCAGGAAAAAAAAATAAGTGGGTCACAGACAGAAAGAAAGATAGAGAGGGTATTGTATAGTCAATACAGACTGCCAACTGTTGTTGTAAAAATATAACAATAATAAAGAGTAACAGTGTCTTTTACCCTGCTAAGTCTGGCACCTCAGTGATATCTGCTAGATATCTTGGCGGAAACACATCCCAGCCGCACTTTCCTACACTCTAACCGTCACATAAAAGAACATATAACACAATATCTTTTGACCCAATTGATAAGATATAATTGCCCACTTAAACATACAAAGCCCGGTACCATCCATCCCTTAGGAACATTAATAACAACCTGTAAAT
This sequence comes from Rattus rattus, assembly GCF_011064425.1. Classification (NCBI taxonomy): domain Eukaryota; kingdom Metazoa; phylum Chordata; class Mammalia; order Rodentia; family Muridae; genus Rattus; species Rattus rattus. Next base: position 34,482,464 of record NC_046166.1, read on the forward strand.
ACACAGAGCAGAATCTTAACATCACCTGCCATGGCTTCTCACCCTCTCCTCTCTCCTGTCTCTCCTTTCTGTTCTAGTCTCCTCCTCTTCCTTCAAACTTCTCTCCCGCCCATCCTTCCTTCTCAGTGATAGGCCTCCTTCTATCCTGTACCTGCCCCTCACCTGTGACATCATCCTACAGTCAACTCGAAAGGATCTAGAATCAGTTAGGAAATAAATCTACAGGAACAATTACAAGGGATTTTCAAAGTTGGGTTAATTGAGGTAGGAACTCCATCCCAAGTGTTAGCAGCACCATTCCACATGCTGGATAAATAGACTGGACTAAAATGGAAAAAGCCTTCTAAACACCAGCATACTTATCTTTCTGCTTTGGAAGTTTGGAAGCAATGTGACCTGCTTCCTTAAGCTTCTGTATTCCTGTTGTCCTCAACATGACTATGGGTCAAACTAAGTTGTTCTTTACTTAAGTTGCTTTTACTAAGTATTTTATTACTGCAGTAAGAAAAGTAATGAATGTACAGACAGATGGACTAGTAGTGAACAAACAGAAGTACTACAAATAGCAAACAATTAAAAGACCTTGCACCTTCTCTTCTTCTGATTCATGGCCTCTTATGTTTAGACTGTCTTGTTCTATGTTTGTGTTCCTCCACAGTTTTCTTATAACAGGGTTCCTGAAGTATTTCTATGTTTCTTAGATCTTCTAACCTGTGATTAGAACCCCAGTCCTTGGTTTCATAGTCATGATCCATTATCCATTAAGCTTTCATTGTACTACTGGGTGTCTTGCTGACCTTAAGTTATAACATCTATCTACTCAGCAGACTTATTTCCAGTCTTCTGCATATATGCCCAGGGAAACCCCTTCTCTTTTCATTGGTTTCTGTGCTATTCTTACTAAAGCAAGGTCATTGCCACTCCATAAATTATAGAACCTTAAGGTCTGACTAATATCCTAAGTATTGTATGAAAATTATTCAGATGACTCTAGCACATCCCAATGCCTTCTTTTTATGAATCCCTATAATATATCTGGTAATATGTATTTGATAACTTTCTATGCTTTAGTGAAATTTCATTAAAAGAGTCTATATTGAAAAAATTTCATAACCCCTCCAATGTTGTATTTAGACAAAGTGAAAAAGTTGTTTAGTCCAGATAGGTAATGCATTTCAATACACATTTGAAACCACTCTAGATGCTGTCCATCAAGTTATCCAAACAGATCACAGTAGTGGCCTGAGAGCAGAGGGGAAATAAACTAAAACTGCTTCTGCCTCTTTGTGCTTCACCCCATGTCTGCAGGCAACACTTTGTAGATATAGGTCTGGTGTCCTAGACATCTTCAACTACAACTTCCCCTCTTTCGTCCTCATTTTCAACAGCCATGAGTGTTCATTGAAGGCACCTTTACTGTGACAGAGGTTACTATAGTACATTGTTTTAAAGGTAACTTTTATATATGTTATGGTCAATGATCTCAAACTAAGAAACATATGACCAATTTCTGATTCTAGAATTTTGTACATTTATTTCATAATGACATGACCTGCTTTTTTAGAATCTTTGACTGAAAGAATAAAATATTAACCCTAGGTTTCAGGTAGAAGATAATAAAGGCTCCAGATAAGGAGGAAGATAGATATTTTTAATATACCTGAACTTGCAGCTAGCAAATCCACATTAATAACAAAAGAGTTGTGAAATGCAGCTATATATAATGGGATGAATGGCAGACTTAACAAATGTTTGGACCTATAATAACAGAAATCAGAATGTTATGACTTTCCACACTTGGTACAAGTGTATCAGGGCACTATGGAAGAGATAGAGAGAAGTGTCCATTTCACTTAAGAATAACTCTCACCATGGGGAAAAAATCTTAAATCTCTAAAGCTCTTAGAGCTAGCAAGGGCTAATAATTGGGTCCTAGCTCACATTTGTCTGCATTTCTTTCTTCCTAGCCTACTTTTCTGACGAGCAACTCTCACTGCCTTTCATCCACATTTTACCAGACTTCTGCTGCTTCCAATTCCATCTTTCGTTTTGAAATCATCCTTTCAGAATGTCTGAGATAATTTTCCCTAGCAGAGCTTTCTAATCTGAAACAATTGTGAGATCTCCATTGCCCGTTGTTCCTATACAGTGTGTCAGATGGGAAGGGTTTCAAAGGGAGGACAAGTAAAAGAATCAAGAGGAAGGAGTATTAATAGTGTGGCATGAGACTCTGGAAATAGGACTCTGGAAAACAATAAGCTAAGAGGAGACAGAGCAGAGCCAGTAATGAAGGAAGGAAAAGAAACAAGTGAGGAAAATAGTATGGGCTTGAAAGGGTGATTCATGGGAAATTTTTAAAGGTCTAAAAAGAGCAGCAGTTTAATGGGGTGGATATAAAACTAGAAAACCCCACTCTGTGAACTGGTAAGTGTAAAAACTAAATTACTTCAAGCTGGACATGGATGTACTTGTGGATAATATTCTTGTATAATACTATGTGGGATAGTTCTCTAGTATTACAAACACACCATAATTCTTTTGAGAGTAATATGTTGAGCACAGTCATTCCTCCTTTTGTGAAAGTAGACTCAGAGAAAGGGTCACAGAAAATGAATCATAGACTGATTAGGAATATCACTCCAAGTGGAAAGATGTCACTTGATTCTATGAATCTACCACTTGTTAGCTTGCCCAATGCACATATTATTTCTAAGTCCAAAGTTTGTGTCTCTGAAATGGGAGACATGATAACGCATATCTGGGATGTGAAACTGAGAAAGATTTTTGTATACAACTGTGTTGAACCATGGTACTTGAAAAAATGTTACAAATGAGACATCCCTATTACTTTGAAATAAAGAAGAAATGCAAGGGAAGAGAAGCTGGAGAAGGGAAGTAATAGAAATATTAGGGCAAAATAAATGTTCATGATAAGTCCTGGAGATTTGAGGATTTGCATCTGGAAAAACTGATAGTAGAAAATTTAAGAAAAAGAGGGCACAGACATTCACTAATATTAAAGCACATGGTGTGATACAAAGTGAAAACTCAAGAAAAGGTCAAAATCATTTTATCTTAAATATTCTTTTTGTACAAGTGATGGTTGTAGTCAAGGCTCTTTAAGAGAAATGTAAATGAGTTATAGAGGCTGTGCATGGGTTTAAGAACAAATGATCAAAAAGCAACCAAACCTAACCAAATATATATATATATATATATATATATACACATATGGATCATAAACTGAGACAAAGCTCAACAGAGCTCTGAGCCTGGTGTTGACCATAGTCTTTCTATTTGCAAATTAATACTCTAGATAATTTACTCTCTCTCTCTCTCTCTCTCTCTCTCTCTCTCTCTCTCTTTCTCTCTCTCCTTCTCTCTCTGAGAGAGAAACATACTGAATTATCTAGAATATATATATTTCAAAGATATATATATATTTCAAAGATGTATATATTTCAAAGATATATAAAATTCAAGTATATATAAAACCCCATGTGGTCCTTCACACCATAGGGATAAAAAATATCACATACTGATAACTGAAAAAGAAGTGTTTGAATTACTAATAACTAACAGCAACAATGAAAAACAAGTACATAGTGATATTTAAACAACAACAACAAAAAACAAACAAAAACAAAGAAAACCCCAGATATTATCAAGTCAACTACATAGCAGGCCTGACCTTTCATTCTGTGTCCAAAAGCATCATGAGAGTTAATTTAGCTCACCTTAAAAGGGAAACTCTCAATGCTTCATGGTCAATAAGGCCACAAAGCTGTTCCCTGTGGCAACTTGAAAGACAGCTATGGATGGCAGACCAGTAAAGCTTGAGACATTTATTTCCAGGCATTTCTTTTGCCTGCCTGAAACTCCTCCTCATGTCATCAATCTCTTGATATACTCTTAGAAAATCATTATCCTCTTCTCACCTGGAGGAATTCTCTCCTCTTTCAGACCTGAAGCAGCAGCCACTCTTTGATGTTATATCAGACTTGACAGTGGCTTGGAAAGACAATGTATATGAAAGAAGAGTAATACCCCTGACTCCCATCTTGAGTTCCACCTTTCAACTGATGTTTTCTGTATAGTTTTATCACTGAAACTAGTTTTATCAAACAAGCTAGGGACTAATGCCTTGTGACCCATAATTGGATACATGGCTTTTTCACATCCACTCTCCTAATGCTATCACTCCTCTGATATTCTTAGCTTTATTTTATTTTGGAGAAAAACAAATGCTCACATGTGAAAATGTTACCATAAAAAGTAGGTTATCCTTAAAGGTGTTTAATGATTTTTCACAGTCTAAGAAATCATAAACAGAGGCTTTATTTTTATAATAGTGTTAACCTTTGTTTATGACCCATTTTTTACAGGCAACTTGTTATTTACAGAGAACAGTTATGTACCATGAATTAGGAAGTGTAACTTTGTTCAGATGATGCTAGGGTATCCCACTTCATAGATCCAGAGCTTAGCAATGTGCCATGCATTTAGATGAAATTTAATAAATTATGATCTTTCATCTTTTCTTCATGCTCATTAGCAAATAAGTGTTCTCCTTCCTGTGTAGCACATTTTTGTACTAATCAATCATAATTTTAAAGACCAAATAGAATAAATCCTCAATAAACCATATGGATTTAAGGAAAAGTGCTGATAAGAAACATTTTTAAATGCATCCATTGTTAGTACGAGAAAACTATGTAAAGTAGTATTGATTGTTTTTCTTTTCTCATACCCTTTTCCCTTCCTTCCTTCCTTCCTTCCTTCCTTCCTTCCTTCCTTCCTTCCTTCCTTCCTTCCCTTCCTTCCTTCCTTCCTTCCCTTCCTTCCTTCCTTCCTTCTTTCTTTTGGTGAGGCACATGAAACAGAGTATTAGGGAGCCCAGGTTGTCCTTGAACTCCTTATGTATAGAACACCTTTAATTTTCTGGTCTTCCAGATTCACCTTGCAAATGCTTTGAGTACAAGAAACACAGTCATGTGTCATCATGACTAATTTTGGTTGGAAAGATTTGTATTTTTGTATTGGCTTTTTCATAGAAAACAATGAAATTCCATTTTTGCACTCCCCAATTAAATTGCACAATCTAGCTAAAGTCCATTGACCTTTTATTTCCACTCCCTCTTCATTTAAAGGAGAAAAATATTCTAACTTCTGAAAGAATCACCAGTAAGTAAGTGCTCTTCCCATAACCAAGAACCTCAGAAAAGTTAGGATAAAACAAAAAGGAAGAGGACACAAGCCTAACAGACTTAATATATAGAAAGCAGAGCAACACCTGTCAACTTTTCTAATGATGCTAGAAATGCCAAGAGAGCATTTTACAAAACACTGATGCCTAGGGTGGGCTGTGGTGGGCCACATCTGTAATCCTACCTCTCAGGATGGAGGATAGGAAGTTGGAGGCCAGTGTGCCCCGTACAGGAAAACAGTGTCTTAAACAGTAACTGCCATCATTAAAATTAATGTGTCTTACTTTTAATGTGTCTGATTTCATTGACTTGGCTTTAAACTTGAACATAGTTATCATTTACAAATGTTCTTGATACTGTTTAATTTTAACACAGTTAGGAATCCCCAGTACCAGGCCAGCATGTCAAGTGTGATTTACTGGACCCTGGGTGGGGTTGGGGGAATCTGGAAACACTGTCATATTGTTCATGAATTCAAAATTCAGTCAACAGTGAAAGTGAGGTTCACGTTTGATTCTTCCCTGTGTTGATATTGGCAATAATGGTGGAAAAACGAAAAACAGACAAACCATACCTTAACAGAAATCAAGATGTTGGCACCAAACGGGAATCTCTATCACATACATTTCATAGTAACATAGCTTGAGGTTAAAACAAAAAGAAAGTATGCTTCTCTAGAAAAGTCAATGTGGAAAGCGATAAGCATGATTAACTTTGTTAAATATCAACTCTTGACTATCTATCTTCTTAATATTCAATGAAAAAAAACTGGAATTATCCAAGAAGTACATCTGCTGTCTACCAAAGTATAATGTCTTGAGGAAAAACATTTGTGGCAGTTGCAAGCTAAAATTAGCCTGTGTTTTCACAAAGTAGCAATCTAATTTGAAACAGTATAAACTGCAGTTTTGTAGATTTGTGTGTTTGGCAGATATTTTTTATTGAAAATTATTGAAGTAAACCTGATACTTCAAGGAAGATGTCAGCTGTGTTCTAAATAGTATGATCTGAATTTTCATGTGATAATTAAATTTTTTGAAAACTTGACATCCATAACTGTGAGATTTACCAGTTTCCTGTTAGTCAAAGGCTTTCGTTATGAGATCATTATTTATAATAAGTATGATTTTATAATGATACCAAATAATTGTCACTTTTTCTTTATATGTGTTGCTTGTGTGTGTGGGCATTCTCTCTCTCTCTCTCTCTCTCTCTCTCTCTCTCTCTCTCTCTCTCTCTCTCTCTCTCTCTCTGTGTGTGTGTGTGTGTGTGTGTGTGTGTAACCTACAGAACAATCTCAGATATTACTCTTGAGAATACTATTTCACCCATTTAAGACTAGGCCCCTCATTGGCCTAAAGCTTATCAATTATGTTAGAATTACTAGCCAGTGAGATCCAGATGTTCTCCTATCTCTGAATTTTCAGCTCTGGGGTTACAGACATGTACCACCACTTTGTGTGTGAGTGGGAATTGAACTTAGATCCTCGTGGTTACAGGGCAAAGTCAAAAAGAACTGAGAATAAAAACTGTCTGCATAGTAGAGAGAACGGTAATGGCTCAGGCCTGAAACTACAGTGGTCTAACCAGAGGTTTGAGACTCCTCTGTTGAAAAGAAGATACAAGCGTCTGGCTCCTGCTCTCACAGACCTTGCAATACATTGAGCTCCATAGAGACAGCACCAGGGCAAGCGAGAGCCGAAAGGGCACTGGGCAACTCTGTGCCTCCCAGAGGAAAATCAACTAAACATGGGCAAAGGAGATTCTAAGAAGCTGAGAGGCAAAATATTCTCATATGCATTCTTTGTGCAAACCTGCTGGGAGGAGCACAAGAAGCACCTGGATGCTTCTATCAACTTCTCAGAGTTCTCCAAGAAGTGCTCAGAGAAGTGGAAGACGTTGCCTGCTAAAGAAAGGGGAAATTGGAAGATATGGCAAAGCCTGGCAAGGCTCCCTCTGAAAGGGAAATGAAAATCTACACACACCCTCCACCCACCGCCGCCAAAGTGGGGACCAAAAGGAAGTTCAAGGATCCCTATGTACCCAAGAAGCCTCCTTCCGCCTTCTTCTTTTATGTTCTGAGTACTGCCCCAAAATCAAAGGTGAGCATACTGGCTTATCCACTGGTGATGTCACAAAGAAACTAGGAGAGATGTGGAACAACACTTGCCATGGATGACAAGCAGCCCTATGAGAAGAAGGCTGCCAAGCTGAAGAAGTAGGAGAAGGATATTGATGCCCACAGAGCTAAAGGAGAACCTGATGCAGCGAAAAGGGGGGTGGTCAAAGCTGAAAAGAGCAAGAAAAAGAAGGAAGAAGAAGGCAATAATGAGGATGAACAAGAGGAGGAAGAGGAGGAAGACACAGGTGATGATGATGAATAAGTTGGTTCTAGTGAAGTTTTTTTTTTCTTGTCTATAAATCATTTAACAGCCCTGTATACAACTCACTCCTTTTAAAGAAAAAAAATTGAAATGTAAGGCCATTTAAGATTTGTTTTAAACTGTACAGTCTCTTTTCTGTATAGTTAACACACTACTAAATGTGTCTTTAAATAGCCCTGTCCTGGTGGTATTTTTATTTTTTTACTTTTTTTCCCTTTTATTGGCTATTTTTTTAATTTACATTTCAAATGTCATCACCTTTCTTGGGTTCCCCTCCAGAAACCCACTAGGTCCCCCTACTTCTATGAGGGTCCTCCCACCTCCCTGACCTGACATTCCCCTACCGTAGGGCATCAAGCCTTTACAGGACAAATTAATGCCCAACAAGGCCATCCCCTGCTATATATGCAACTGGAGACATAGGTCCATCCCTGTGTACTCTCTTATTTTATTATATTTTTTATTTACATTTCAAATGCTATTCCCTTTTCTAGTTTCCCATCCATAAGCTCCCTATCCCATCCCTCTCCCCTTCCTCTTTAAAAGTGATTCCCCTCCACAAGCACCCCCCCCTTTCCCAAATACCGGTCCCAAATACTGAGTGGTCCAACCTTGACAGGACCAAGGGCTTCTCCCATTGATTCCCAACAAGGCCATTCTCTGCTACATATGCAGCTGGAGCTATGGGTCTATCCACATGTACTCTTTGAGTAGTGGTTTAGTCCCTGGGAACTCTGGTTTGTTGGCATTGTTGTTCTTAGAGGGATGCAAACCCCTTCAACTCCTTCAGTCCTTTCTCTAACTCCTCCAATGGGGACCCCATTCTCAGTTCAGTGGTTGGCTATGAGCATCCCTCTCTGTATTTGTCATGCTCTGGCAGAGCCACTCAGGAGACTGCTCTATCAGGCTCCTGTCAGCATGTACTTCTTGGCATCAGCAATATTGTCTACATTTGGTGGCTGTATGTATATAGCCTGGATCCCCAAGTGGGGCAGTTTCTGGATGGTCTTTCCTTCAGTCTCTGCTCCAAACTTTGTCTCTGTATTTCCTCCTATGAATATTTTTTTGTTCCCCCTTCTAAGAAGGACTGAAGCATCTACATTTTGTTGACTGTATCTTCGTAACCCTAGCTTTTGGGCTAATATCCACTTATCAGTGAGTACATATCATGTGTGTGTTTTTTATGATTGGGTTACCTCACTCAGGATGATATTTTCTAGTTCCATCCATTTGCCTATGAATTTCATGAAGTCATTGTTTTTAATAGCTGAGTAGTACTCCATTGTGTAGATGTACTCCATTTTCTGTATCCATTCCTCTGTTGAGGGACATCTGGGTTCTTTCAAGCTTCTGGCTATAATAAATAAAGCTGCTATGAACATAGTGGATCATGTGTCCTTGTTATGTGTTGCAGCATCATTTGGGTATACGCCCAGGAGTGGTATAGCTGGGTCTTCAGGTAGTACTATGTACAATTTTCTGAGGAACCTTCAGACTGATTTCCAGAGTGGTTGGATCACTTACATTCAGACCAACAATGGAGGAGTATTCCTCTTTCTCCACATCCTTGCCAACATCTGTTATTGCCTGAATTTTGATCTTAGTCATTCTGACTGGTGTGAGGTAGAATCTCAGGGTTGTTTTGATTTGCATTTCCCTGATGGCTAAGGATGTTGAACAGTGCTTTAGGTGCTTCTTATTGGATAGTCTTCAGCTGAGAATTCTTTGTTTAGGTTTGTACCCCATTTTTAATAGAGTTATTTGAATCTCTGGAGTTTATCTTCTTGAGTTCATTGTATATATTGGATATTAGCCCTCGATAGGATGTAGGATTAGTAAAGATCTTTTCCCAATCTGTTGGTTGCCCTTTTGTCCTAACCTTATAGAAGCTTTGTAATTTTATCAGGTTCCATTTGTCAATTCTTAATCTTAGTGCATAAACCATTGGTGTCCTGTTCAGGAAATTTTCCCGTGTCCCTGTGTTTGAGGCTCTTCCCCACCTTTTCTTCTATTAGTTTGAGTGTATCTGGTTTTATGTGGTGGTCCTTGATCCACTTTGACTTGAACTTTGTACAGGATGATAAGAATGGATTGATTTGCACTCTTCTACATGTTGACTACCAGTTAAGCCAGCACCATTTGTTGAAAATTCTATCTTTTTTCCACTGATGGTCTGCTGGTATTTTCAATAGCCACTAATCTTGCCTGGTACAATCTGGGGTTTTAAATTAGCATGGAAATTTAAAGCAGGTTCTTATTGGTGCACAGCACAAATTAGTTATATATGGGGACAGTAGTTTGGTTGGTTATTTTTTTCTTTTGGTTTTATTTTTGATTTTTTTCATCTTCAGTTGTCTCTGATTCAGCTTATACAAAGATAATTGTTGTTCTGTTAACTGAATACCACTCTATAATTGTCAAATGTGGCTGTTTTGTTGACATTATGAATGTTTCTAAGTAAATACAATTTTTAATTAAAAAAAAAAGAAAAGAAGATGCAACTATGTTGGCTATTGTAAATTATTCTGATTTTGAAGGTGAGTCAGAATTTGCTCTGAGATTTTTGTCCTTGACTGATTACCTCTGATGCATATAAAACAGTGTTTAAAAGAGTTTTGCGGTCCCCAGCTCCGAAAAAAAGAATTAAAAAAAAAAAAAAGAGTTTTGGAGGATGGATGCTAAATGGTAAGCAGAGAGGGGGAAATTGAACCTTGCTTTGTTCTATGTAGTGTTTACCTTCCCCCTAATTCCTCTTGGTAGTTTAGCTGATTATTGTCAATGAAGTAATTAAGAGAGTGACTGAGGATCTCTGATAAACTGCTTGACTTCTGTTTATCCTTATGGCCTTGAATATATCCCAAAATATAGATTTCCATAACTGACAACTAAAACAGCAGGACAGGCTTGACAAGTTTCCAATGTATTGTCAGAATCCAGAAGAATCCAGAAGCGATTATATCTTAGTGGTCCCTGTATGAACACTGGAGTTTAAAGGAAGCTGAAGAGGACTCAATGCCACTCTTCTACTTTAAGATGGATAACACATGCTGCCTTGGATGCTTAGTTCAGGCTCTTACCAGATACGAAATCTAAAAGTCTGCTCACCCCCTGGCTTTGCAATATGCAGACCTGCAATCAGTGTATGTATTTCCAATTTTCATAAATTACTTTAAGACATCTGACATCTTTTGTCAGAACAGCAGAAATATCCTGAGATACTGTCCTTAACTAGCCTTAATTCTCCATTGGACAAGGCCTTGATTCATCTGAGGAGAAAACCCTATGTTGGAGAACTGCTTAGATCAGGTTGATCTGTGAGCATGTGAGAGACCATCAGCGTTGTTAGCTGACGTAGGAGGGTCATACTGATCGTGGGCTGTAACATTCCTAAAGCAGGTGGTCCTGGCACACAAAAGAGCTCACTAAGTATGAGCTACAGCGCTAGCCAGAGCCTAAATCAGCAAGTAGAATTCTCCGTCAAATGTTCTCTGTGGTCCTGCTCCAACATCCTTCAAAGATGTATTGTATGTAACCTGCTAACAAAAATACATCCAGTCTTTCACTAAGTTCATTTTTTTCTAAGTTTTTGTTTTTTGTTTTGTTTTGTTTTGTTTTTGCCACAGAAATGGAAAGGAAACTAGAATAGCTGTTGACCATGAGTCTCTAAAGTGGAGCTTAAGACCTTCGAATAGGGCATTTCTACTCACCGTGTTATAAGGCTATCAAAACAAGCTCAAGAAAGATGGGAGATTTGAAGATAAAGGCTAAATAGTGTTGAAAAGAGATTTTGGTTTTAGTTGCACCTTTTTCTGTATGTGTCTATGCATGTGTGTGGACACACTAGTCATGGAAATGCACATGGATATCAGAGAACCTGAGAGAATCAGCTCTCTTCTCCCATGTGGAGCTCGGTAGTAAGTCCAACCCACTGAACCATCTTGCCAGCCTGGAGAAGAAATTTTCAATCTTTTGGGATACAATCTGTTTCTCAGAGTTCGGACTGTTATTTTAGTCTGCGATACTTAAGTAGGTTTGATAAAATACATTTACAAGAGCTGACTGTGGCATGCTGCTCTTGCTTAGCCACGCTTCCTATGAAGTGATACTTGAAAATCAAATTGCCACATTGCATTTACATCACATCTTATGCCTGGAGTATTGTCCTTTGAAATAGATTGGTCAGGGTATGCTATTCACAGAAGAGCAATAAGCTACCAGCTTGATATTGCCCCTGAATCTTTGCTCTCGTGGAGAGAATGCCAAAGTAAGTTATCACATACCACACTTGAAAAATAAAGAGCCCCTTTAGACCAAGCAGAGTATGAAAAAAGAGAAAACAAAAAAGTGTCTTTCTGTAACTAAACACGTCTTCATTCAATGACAGTGTTTTCTATTGTCAGGCACTGTTGCAAAGTTGAGTGTTAGCCTCTCCCTCAGCATTCCCCTAACTCCCTAACTACACACTTTAACTTTACTTCAAATCTTTTGTCCATCCCATTTCTCCATCATATGTACAGTCACAGGTCATTGAATATACACAGATTTTTCACTTACAGATCTAGGGAAAAGGAATATATTCATGAGTGGGTAAATGTAAAAAGTCAGTTTTTTAAGAAATTTACTTTGATTCTGGGTTCTTAATATAAGATTAATTCAAAGCAATGCTTGAGAGAAAAACATTTTAATGTCTTTCCTTTTTATTAGATATTTTATGTATTTACATTTCAAATGTTATCTCCTTTCTGCCCCTCTCCCACCCTCTCTCCTCCTGCTTCTATGAGGATGCTCCTACTCCTACCCACTCCCACTTTAACACCCTGGCATTCCCCTACACTGGGGAAATGAGCCTTCACAGGACCAAGGGTTTCTCCTCCTATTGATGCCAGACAATGCCATCCTTTGCTTCATATGCAGCTGGAGCCATGTGTCCCTCCATGTGTACTCATTGGTTGGTGTTTTAGTCCCTGGGAGTTCTTGGGAGTCTGGTTGGTTGATATTGTTGTTCTTCCTATGGGGTTGCAAACCCCTTCAGCTCCTTCAGTCCTCTCTCTAACTCCTCCATTGGGGTCCCTGAGCTCAGTCCAGTGGTTAGCTGCAAGCATCCTCATCTGTATCAATAAGGTTCTGGCAGAGCCTCTCAGGTGACACCCATATCAGGCTCCTGTCAGCAAGCACTTCTTAGCATCAGCAATAGTGACCGAGTTTGGTGGCTGCTTATGGGATGGATCCCCAGGTGGGGCAGTCTTTGGATGGGTTTTCCTTCAGTGTCTGCTCCACAATTTGTCCCTGTATTTCCTCCCGTGTTTATTTTGTTCCCCCTTCTAAGAAAAACATTTTAAAGCATCCTTTAAATATCTGCAGCCCTAATGTTATGTTGGAAATAAATCAGGATCAACTAAGTCCTGTAGTCATTACATACTTTTCTAAGAAAGGTATTGCTAGAGTCCAGTATAAGCCTAGAAGCCCCTAAAACCTTAACTCTGAATATGACATGATCTTTACCTTATTAATATTTTAATACAATATAAATATATCAATATAATGTGGTGATTCAATATTCTGAAAAATATCTCATATTCTGAGAGACTGAAACTTTTGCTGGACCTCACACCCAAAGTCAATATAATAATCCGTTCCCATAGCAGATTACAGCTGTAACTGTAAGAGATTGCAGTCTGTAACTCCAATTCTAGGGTATCTGTCACCCTCACACATACAGGTAGGCAAAACAACCATGCATGTAAAATAAAGTAAATATTTGTTTTAAGTTGAATAAGTTTTAATAGAAAAACGTAAATAAAATATAGATTTTATAGTTTATTAGAATATATTTGACATGAACATGAAAAGAAAAAGATCCATGAAGAAGAAGGGTGAGTGGGGAGGTGGGAAAGGTAAACAGAAGGAGCAGGAGCAAGGAGAATTCACTAAAACAAAGACAAGAGGGAGATGCCAGAAGGAAACCTGCTACTTTGTATTTCTTGAAAATTAAAATGTAAAAGGGAGCCTGAAGGGAAGAGTCAGCAGTTAAGAGCACTTGCCACTCTTCAGGAAGTCCCTGTGTGAGCAGTTTCAGCACCCAATGGCAGCTCACATCTGTAACTCCAATTCCAGCCCTTTCGCCCTCTTCTGGCGTGTGCAGGTACTGCATGCATGTGATTCAGGGGCATGCGTTCAGACAAAACAGCCACACTTATAAAATAAAAATATCTTTTGAAATAAAAATATTTTTTTTATTTTTTAAGCCAACAGGCTAGAGAAAGAGTTTGTCATTATTACATGACATTTAGGAACCTACTTGATTGCCAGTTATCAAAGTTCAGATTGATACCTACTGTTAGACTCGGGGTTTTGATCTGATCAATTTAGATTCTCAGCAGATTGATTTTAACCGTTTTGTGATGTGGTTAAGAAAGAATGACGAATAAGAAAGATCAGCATGGGAAGCTAATAATGAGTAGATTAGCAGGAGAGGAAAAATTAGTAAACTAGATTAGTTTAGGCCTCAGTCGATTAGAAATCTTGTCAGGGTTGAGGAATCAGAGAAATCTAGATAGATGAGAACATCAAAATTTTCTCACCATGCCATTGGACCTTAGCCTTTCTTAAGATATACTGTGAAAATGAATATGGGAAGGTCAGTAAAGTACCTGCCACATACAGCTTGGAGAGGGGGGGGATGTTGGTTTCAGTCATCAACCCCTATTCTATTAGCCTTTGACCTGTTCACAGGCAGAATATTGTGAAGCCTCGTGCGTGTGGTAGATTCTGCTATCTCATGATGAACAGGGAGCAAAGAAAGAGGAGCTGAGTATGGACCAGAAACAAGCCCAAGTTTATGGTCCAATGACCTATTTATCTAGTTAGTCCCCCTCCCCTCTTCCCTTCTCCCACCCCATCTGAAGTTTTTACCTCTCTTAAAATAGCATGACCAACAAAAGACCAAAGGTTGAGTGTCTGAACCTGCAAAAGACATTTCATATTCAAATCATAGGGAGTAGAAGAATTGATATACACTGTGTCAACCAATCCCTTCCTTTCATTGAATATTCATTGTGACAAGAAAGATTTTTTTATTCTAAATGTATAAAGTGATTTGACACATCTATTTAATATATTTATTTTCTAATATTTCAAAACTTAAATCCATCTGAAAGTTATCTTAGTATGATGGGGTGAAGAATGGATGCTGTACTTCTTTTATATAAATAAATAATTTCTCAAGTTTCCTCTTTTCAATTCAAAGATGTCTTGTATGATGATATTACATTTATTTAGATAGGTTATTTAACGTTTTCAATCTCCAGAATTGTTTTTATGATTTTTGTATGAATAGGCATTTTGCACTATGTTTATTGAAAAGAAACTGACACATTTATACTTTGGAGATTCTCTTTGTAAAAAGTTGGTGTTTCCATGTCTTGTAACCATGTTTCTTTAATTTTTGGTTCATAGTTTTATTCACAAGTACTTAGGAATAATATTTGCAAACTGCACTGTAGATATAGGATGTATCTTTATTGTCTTTTTCTCAACATATAACTTGTTTGTACTAGTGAGTATTTTTAAGAAGAAGTGAACTAATCGGCAGAATATGCATTAGAAAGCATACTTATTATGTTGGTTTACAGAACACAGTCTGGGTAGTTCAAAAACTATTTTGAGCATGCTGGAGAGACTGCAAACCCAGAAGAAGCTCCTTGGCAAACAAAGCCGGAAGTCTCAGCAGTCCAAGACTGGTGCTCCAGGCCAGGAAGATTCCCAGAAAGCTGCTGGCCTCCATCCACATGAGAAAGAAAAGGAGGCGAGGCTCTCCATCAGTACAGGACAGCAACTGAGTAGACTGACTTCTTAGGAAGAAGCAGCAGTGGCCAGGCAAGCCCCACTGCTTTTCCTTGGACTTTTATATCTAGGCTTCCAACAGAAAATGCTGCCCGCTCTGGGAAATGTCTTCCACATTGGTTAACACTTCCTCCCATTCCCGCACAAAACTTTCCAGATCTCTTCAGGGCTAGCTAACCATCACAACATCCTCTTATCCTCTTTACATATTGTCTAGATCTCCCAGAGCGATACTTTACATCAGCTTATATTCAAGTCAGAACTCAACTGTTAGTTTTTGTTCCCTAACAATAAAAAAGCCTTCCTTCCCTCCCTCCTGTCTGGGCATCTGGAATTTTGTCCAAGGCTTGTAAGGAGACTTTGTGCTACAGAGGTGCATCCCCAGCCCCCATAGCATCTGACTCAAATGGATGCGAGTATAAATAGCCCGTGGAAGTCAACACAACACAGTGAAGAAGAGCATTTGGGCTGGGAGTCTCCCAGCTTCTACATAATTTCACATAATTTCAAGGACTGTAAGAACAATATCCTTCTGCAGCCAGATGAATCCTAGATATTCATAAGTTATAAGCTTAATTACACTGAGCAGTGTATGCAGACTAGATAGGTTTTGCTAAAATCTTTTCTTTCTCATGTAAGTGGTCTATTGCAGTCCCCCAAAGACTCTCATTCATGTATACATGCAGTTATAAGTTCATATTTTATTTGCATATTAACCCAATGAAAATGTAAGTAAGGACCTCACTTAGAATGCAACAAAAATTCATGCTGCAGAATGCAATCTTGAAAATTATTCACCTAGACAATACATGGAGCATGAAAGTCTAAAAACAAAATAAACTTTAACTCAGTGGTATAATTCAAGTTGATAAAATTGTTCTCTATGAGGGTAAAAGTTTATACTGATTTTGATATTTCTACACATATACACTCAATTCAACAATCAGTTCCACTAAAGGCAGATAACCATATTTCTGAAAGTTAACAAAAAAAATTTATTCAAAAGCCTAGAAGTATTCATGTACTAACAGATTCTAGATTTAGACATCAGTGTGAATTCATGTTTACTTTAATATTGATAGATAAACGTACATTTATAAATAGGTGTGTGAGTGCATTAGTGTTTGCATGTATATTTTCATCCTCTATCTGTTGAGAAAGATAAGGTTCAGTCATAACCCATCAATGCTGAGACTCAACATCTTAATTTTTAAGACCACAGTCCAGTAGACAGAGCCAGAGTTCTTTGGAGAAATAAAAATTCTAGGACTGAACAGGAAACACAAAGCACAAGCTCAGAGCATCTTATAGTGCAAAGTAAAACACTATCAAATACACACACACACACACACACACACACACACACACACACACGAGGGGGAACACATGCAAGCTGACAATTTGCAAAAGGGAGGATAAGTGACCAACTGAAAATGCCCCTAGTTCCTGGGCATAGTGACACACACCTCTAATCTTAAGATTAGGAGGTAGGAGCAGACAGATCTCTATGAGTTTGAGGCCAACCTGACTTACATAGCAAGTTTCAGGCCAGTTTCAGGACTACATAGTGAGACCTGTCCAAAACTTAATATGTAAATAATGTCCCTAGTTGCCAAAACTGGAATAGTCTAAGCAAACACAAGCCATGTGGTGGTGAGATAGCTCAGTGGGTAAGAACACTTGTTGCCAAGCTTGAGGAAGGCAGCGGGATCTGAACCTATGTTGTGGAAGGAGAAAATTGATTCCTACAAACTGTCCTCTGACCTGCAAGAGTCTCTTTCTCTCTCTCTCTCTCTCTCTCTCTCTCTCTCTCTCTCTCTCTCTCTCTCTCTCTCTCCCCCCCCTCTCTTAAGCAAGCAAGAAATAAATAAATAAACAAGCTTTTACAGAAGATTTGTTTTTAATTTTCAGTGTATGAGCATTTTGCCTGTGTGCAAGTTTGTGTAGTACATGGGTGTCTTGGGTCCATAGAGGTCAGAAGAGGATGTCAGATTCTCTATAACTGGAGTTACAAACACTTGTCAGCAGTCATGGGGATGCTGGGAATTCAACGGGGTTCCTGTGGAAGAATAGCTGGTACTCTTAACTACTGAGCCATCCTTGCAACTGCAATAGATAGTTGAATTTTAAACAAAGAAAATACATAAAAATAACACCTGGGGACAAACAGTATAAAGACTTGTCATATGCCCTGTACCCAATGTCCCGAACTAGTAATATTTGCCAGGTTTGTGTGGCATATTTGTTACCATCCATGAACCAATATCAACACTCGTATTACATGCAGATTTTGTCAAGGTTTCTCAGGTTTTTTTTAACTCAGATATCTGGAGTGGTCCAGCATGCCTTCCGTTCACCAACACAGAGTTGTCACACCTCCCGAGGTGCCTCTGGGATGTGACAACAAGTTCTCTCATTTCTTAAGAATTTTTATAACCATAGTGTTTCTTAGATTCACTTGGTCAGGGCTTATGATGAATGTCCTTCAGCTGAGATCTCGCTAATGTTTTTCTTATAAGTAAAAGGAATTCTGTGTGTTGGGGAAAGAGGAACACAACAGTCACCTGCTGCCTGAAGCCACATAATCCACTGTCATTGTAGACCATGACTGCCTGACAGAAAGTATGTGGTGGCTTTTTTCAATGTAAAGTCAACCCCCGCTTCATAACAATTCATAAACAAGTTATTATGGGTACTCTAAACCTGACTCACAGTTTATATGGAGGGGTGTTTACATAAGAATTTGCCTTTTTCAATTTCCCTACTCTGGTTTTATTTAATCTATAGATACCCATTTTTCCTTAAATATTTCCCATTAAATATTTTCCATTTTCAGGAATATCTGCAATACTTTGTTGTTCTAACAAATAAAAATGTACTTAATTTCCATTGTGTTTCCATGAAATTCATTTTCATAATATCATACAATCACTTAAACTGCTAAGTCAGTATTCTCAAGTTGCTTGAATATTTATCGTAAGACAGCAAGTACAATAATTTCCAGTTTTATAATTAATGAAAAGATCTGGAAAAGTATTTCTAGCTGGTACAGTAAGGGTGGGCAACACATTCTTAAATTTTTATCTTGGTCTTTTTTTTAAGATTTATTTAGTATGTATAAGTGCACTGTTGCTCTCTTCAAACACAACAGGAGAGAGCATCGGTTCCAATTACAGATGGTTGTGAGCCACCAGGTGGTTGCCGGGATTTGAACTCAGGATCTCTGGAAGACCAATCAGTGCTCTTAACCATTGAGCCATCTCTCCAGTCCTTATCTCAGTTCTTAAATATAATTCCTGTCCCTATGAACATACTTTAATTAGAACAGTCAGATGCGGTATACTGATTAAAGGCTGAGTCATGGACATTTAAAAGGTTGGGTGAGCCATCAGTAATAAAGTGATTCTCAGGCCGTACTGTATATACACTTTGCCAAGCACAAGCTTACTCCTGCAAGCATTGTTTCAAAAGATTTATTTATTTTATGTATATGAGTACGCTGTCACTGTCTTTGGACCCACCAGAAGAGGGCATCAGACCCCCTTACAAATGGTTGTGAACTACCATGCTGGGAACTGAACTGAGGGCTTCTGGGAAGCAGTCAGTGCTCTTAACCACTGAGTCATCTCTCCAACCCCTCTGAATGCATTTTTCTTATATAATTTCTGAAATATTTCATAGATTCAATCCTTCGGTTCTTTCATGAGTGAAGCCTACCCTGATTTTGAATATGCAAATATAATTCTGGTTATCATCATTTATGCCCCAACCTGCAGTGGGCGGGTCTGGGGGCGTTCAGCGGATACCTGAGGAAGGGGTGAAAGAATGGGGGACAGGAGGCGCAAAGAAGGAGAGCAAGTCCTAGTCTGATCAAGCTCTCAAACTTTATTTCAGGGCAGTGGCTTCTAAAGACAAGCAAGAAGGAAGGCCACGCAGGGCCCAAGACCAATTCCTCACCGTCACCACCCTCCCATTGTTCTTTCGGTTCCTGCAATCCTAATCTGTAAATTGTGGGTGTACTGATAAGAACAGATAACTGGCTAGGTTTCCCACAGAGGCTGTATAAATGGGCTTGACATTCCTGAGAATATTCCTGAAACAGAAGGTGTATAAATGGGCTTGGCACGTTTAAAAATTGTAATGATATGGGACCTATTCTAAGTAGCCCTTTTCCATCTTTTTATTTAAATTTGTTCTCCATCTTTTGTGCATCCTCTGAAGGAAGTTGTCTACTTTCCAATTATACTATATAATAATGTGGCCTGCTTAGTTTTTCTCCTTCACTTTTTAAAATCTTTTCTGTTATTCCCAAGGCCCCAAACAATTATCCTTGACTTGAGTTTGCCATTTCCTTCTCGTCCTTTTCCTCTACAACTCCTTCTCAACCCTTTCTAACAGATGCTCTTACCATCATACCCACACAGAGATTCTTATTTCTATCTTAACCATTTCACTATCACTTCCGACCTTCCTCTCATTTGGAGCCTTCTTAAATCTTTAACTTAAGGTGCTGGAGAGATGGCTCAGCCGTTAAATCTTTAAACTTAGAGTTTCATTAAACCGTGAATTGTGACACCTTACTGTTATATGTCTAGTTTTCAAAGCTTGGTTATATTCCTGGCCTTTTCTGTGGTGATTGATGGCTGTATCACTACCACCACCCCATAATACCTTTTAACTCCTCGGTAACCAAGTCTCTTCGTTTACTTTCTATGCTCTTTAAGCCTCCTCACTCCCACACCTTGAAATCGTCTCATCTTGAAATCACAGTGAAGTACTTAATTTCCAATGTATTCTTGTGAAATTATCATCACAAATATCATCTAATAGATACTAACTGAATTCCAACTGATCTTGCAGAACATGTAGAGATATGTGTTTAAGGCTAAACGGAAAGTTTTAGGCTGCACTGAAGTTCCTACCCTTATGTTTGTTGGTTTATTAAATTTAACTACTATGAGATATAAGAAAGGAATGAATTTGAAACTATGAGATTAAAAAAAACATACATTTTGACTCTCTCTCACTAATTTTATGTACTGTATGCCTGTTTTGTTTTTTTTTTTTAATTTTTTTCTATCACTATGGGTACTAGTGAGCAAACTTTCTGCTTCTTTGTTTTTTCTTTCTTTGTGTGCAAGGGCATGCTATGTGTGTATATGTTTGCTTGGGTGTGCTGGCCAGAGGTTGAGTCTGGGCGTCTTTATCACTGTCTACCTTTGTTTTTAAGACATGTTATTCATCTAGGCTGTCTGGCTAACAAGCTCAAAAACACTCCTGTCCCTTCCCCTATCCCTAGAATTACAGATGTGTGCCCCACACCTAGGAGCTTTTACTTCGGTTCTATGGATATAAACTCAAATCCCCATCCTTATAAAACGAGCACTTCACCAGCTGAGCCATCTTCCCAGCCTCCCCTCCTACTTTCTAACTTCTGAAGTCTGGTAAGTTCGAGAACACCAGTGTCTTTGAAACAGGCTACAAAAACTCAGCTTTGAATCAGATCTTCATCTTTAGGGTCATAGGCACTCTGCAAAAATAAGCCATAGAAATGCAAAAGACCTGTATATGATCTCATCAGGTGCATAGTATGTTTGTGTTACGGTCTTCTGTTTATATCACACTGTTGTATCCACAGTGTCAAAGCACAGATGTTATTGAATCTATTACTAAAGTATCTTAAGGTATAAGAAAATTTCATTCAACCTCTGAGGTACAAGCACCATGACCATTCATTTTGGTGGATAAGATTTGAAGCCTTTTAAGAATGATTCAACTATACATCAGAAAAACTAACTTTGAGATAAAGAAAAACGATACCATTTTCTATTCCTTGTAGAAAGTTTGACTTTGTATGTCAAGAGGTTATATTTCCTAGAGGTGAACAATTAAAATGGAGTTGTGTTTAGTATATATTTACCTTTGCAAAGTGGCACGTATCTTGTATTTTTCATCTTGAAAGCAATTAGATGTATTCTAAAGACAGAACAAGGGATGAACCGGCCTTTGGAAGTGGGAAAGATGAAAATCCTGGACAATGAGGACTCGCCTGCCTTTGCATAATTTCAGAGTGTACAGGGCTGTGATGCTGGCACGCTGATTATTTCCAGAGTGTTTCAATTAGGTGGAATCTTCTGTACACAATTGGGTCTCTGGAGAAAAGAAAACCAAATAAGTCTTTTAAATGATGCTAGTTGTAGTAAGCTGGAGAAGATAGACAAAAGTCTGATAGTTAGTTACAATGAATACCAAGAAGAAACTTTTCACTGTTTATCCAGAGCCTCTGTGAATTGACACAAACACATGCCCTCAGCCTTTCTCACTTTTCTGCTGACCGGAAACAATAAACGTAATGAGTCCAAACGATCGCAGTCTTCAGTGTTTCTCGCTCTCTCTCTGCAGCTTTGGAGCTAGGTTCAGGAAGGGTGGAAGGAGTGGGATGTAATGCTACCAACTGACTCCAATTCACTTGGGAAAAAGCTGCTCAGAAACCAAGTTGTGTTTGCTTTTAATGTGTGATATTGAGCAGCCAATTTTTTTCATTATTTTTGACTCTGCCTCTGCCTACTCTGCTTTTCTGATACGTTGTAGACACTGACATAAGCTTACATTCCTCTGATGAAAAATTTACGACAAACTTCCTTGCCTTTGTTAGGAGTTACACATGAATCACTTTCTACCACTACTCTTGAGATGAGGAACAGACAGTAGGAAAGGAAAAGAGAGGATATAATTTGCTCTTCCTAGGAGACTCACTAGTTACTTGCCAGACCTCATTAGTATAGGGGAGGGAAGAAATGTCACCCCAGAAGGTTGAGATAAAGTCACCCTCCCAAAACAAAGTCAGAAAAATTCAAATGTAATGGATGAGATCAGTTATCTATAGAAATGCCTTTCCCTGAGGAATAGCCAAAAAGGATTATGTGGAGAAATTTAGGAAGACCCTGAGGAATCTGACAATAGCAGAAGCTTGATTGTATCCATATATTTCTAACAACAATCTAATTACAGTGAATGGATGAAGCAGTAACACAATCAAGCAGTAACTTAATCACTTATAGAGAATGGATTAAGTGCTCTAATCGCAATCAACTGCAGGGTAACCCAACAGAAGGAAGCATATTTTATCCGAAGGGGATGACTACAAGGAAGTGGGGACACCAAGAATCCAGGCTTTGTCTATGACTCCAGCTCTCTCCAGTGTAAGGTGTACAGTCACCACACAGTTTAAACAGACAGGTGGAACCAAAGACTGTTTCCATAGCGATTGGGGTTTCAAAGGCTTATCAACAAAGCAGCAGGTCCTTAGCAGCATCAAGCACCAAGGAATGCATTCCCAGAATTACCAAAACAGCCAAAGTGTAGTTAGTAAAAGTAGTGAGTGAATTGGAGACATATTCATTCAACAACCATTCATGCAATGGCTTCAGTAATACTTTAGCCACTGGCCTAGGAGCTGGAGACTCACTATTGAAAAAGAAATCTAGGGGTTGGGGATTTAGCTCAGTGGTTAGAGTGCTTGCCTAGGAAGCGCAAAGCCCTGGGTTCGATCCCCAGCTCTAAAAAAAAAAAAACCAAAAAAAAAAAAAAAAAAAAAAAGAAAAAGAAATCTATATAAGTTCTTGAGGAATGTTCTCTCTATTACTTTATTTTATTACCCTGATTATTTCTAGGAACAATATATGGGAACTGAAAAAAAAATCACAGGGATCCTAAACTGATCTGAGACTTATGGAAAGTAGTTGACCTACTTACACCTTATTTAAACCAAAGAGACTGAGAACAGGAATAGATATAAGTGGAACTAAAATTAGGCTAATACAGTGAATTAAGTAAGTGATAATAAGTTCCTCAAAATGATCTGTGACAAACACAATAATTTGCATAGAGACAATTTAGAAATGCAGTTGCTAATGTTCCTTTAAGAATAGCACAAAGAAGAACCCGTGGGAGAGATACCTTACCGCCTGGTCAGGTGGGCACTCCTGAGGCTGCAGAGCGGAAGAGACCACCAACACTGCCCACCCCTGCCCACATCCCTGACCCAAGAGGAAACTGTACAAGGCCTCTGGGTTCCTGTGGGGGAGGGCCCAGGAGCAGCAGGAGCCCTGCCTGAGACACCGCTGGAACCTGAAGGAAACAGACCAGATA
>NC_046166.1:34506147-34590956 GCF_011064425.1 Rattus rattus
AATAGCACAAAGAGACTTATGTGTTGGTCCACATCTTTTACATGTGCTATTTAGAGAAGAACTGCTTCTGATACTTTTAGGATAACAGCTTTGAAGATTTTACACCTTTGAAGTTGATCACGAACCAAAATTATCTATAGGTGCTTCTCAAAATGAGGATGCTGGAAATACGTTACAGTGCCAAACTCCATTGTAATGCACTAGCCAATCAGCTACAGCAGATAACACCAATTTGAGCATGCAAGATAGTAAGGCATAAAGGGACAAAGATTACAAAGTGATGCTGAAATAGAGCATTCTCCTATAATTTCCTACCCAAGGCAGAGAGAAGTGTTATTGAAAAGTTTTAGAGCAACCAGGCACATGCTCTAAGTGGGTCTCAAGGGCACTCAGGCAGAAACTGCATTGCCCAAGAATGTTAGAAGTTGGCGTTCCAGGACATAAAATATGGAGTGCTAAAATACCAAACAGTGTAGGATACAAGGAAAGTACAGGCATATATTAACTCCCTAGTCACAGATCCTAACAGCAAAGAGCAGGATCCAATGGAGCAGCCAAGAGGTCCATTGCAAAAGCATACCTCCTGGCCAAAGTACAAAAAATAGCTCCAGTGTTGGCAATGAGCTTCCACTAATTGACAATATCTGAGATTCATACAATACCATGCTTTTATTCTCTACATATATTTCTTAGGCTTTTATTGAGAAACTGTTTGGTGTACTATGGTAAATGTAATGGAGTGAATAATTTGTATCTTGTTTGTAGTTTATACATGCAAGATCAGACAAGACATCAATTCAACAGAAACTGTGCAAAAGTAAATGGTAAAAAAAGAAAAGGAGAAGAGAGGAAAAGAAAACTCTAATGCCCTGTGTACAAATAGAAAGATTTTTTCCATATCCGCAGTGTCTCTAATCTTCCCTCCCCAGCCTCACTTCAGTTAAACATTTCCCTTTTTATTACTTCTCGAGCTCCGTGAATTGTTCAATCAGCATTCAAGACAGGGTGCTTCATACGCTGAGATGAGTGTCATTCCACTTCTGTTTTCTTGGGAAAATATCTGGGGAGGATTTAATCATGAGGTCTTTATAGGAGTTACTATTCATAGAGAAAGAATATCTCATTCTAAACAACTGTGCTTATGAACATTTGATCCCAGAGTGGGATAGAAGAAAGAAAATTTGTTTTCACTTCAGTGGATAAGAAACACAATATGTAGAACAAACCATTCTGAAGAGTTAGATAAAAAAAAAAAAGACTGACAGTCAAAGGTAATCCAGATTGAGACTGCCAACCACAAATTTCTTAATTCTGCAAGTAATTTTTTTTCATATTTATTTTTTTTTCTTTTTTTCGGAGCTGGGGACCAAACCCAGGGCCTTGCACTTGCTAGGCAAGCGCTCTACCGCTGAGCTAAATCCCCAACATATTTATTAAGTTGAGTATTTCTTATTTACATTTAGATTGTTATTCCCCTTCCCTGTTTCCAGGCCAACATCCCCCTAACTCCTTCCCCTGACCTTCTCTATGGGTGTTCCCAACCCCATCCTCCACCCATTACCGCCCTCCCCTTAACAATCCTGTTCACTGGGGATTCAGTCTTGGCAGGACCAAGGGCTTCCCCTTCCACTGGTGCTCTTACTAGGTTATTCATTGCTACCTATGCAGTTGGAGTCCAGGGTCAGTCCATGTATAGTCTTTGGGTAGTGGCTTAGTCCCTGGAAGCTCTGGTTGCTTGGCATTGTTGTTCATATGGTGACTCAAGCACTTTCAAGCTCTTTCAGTCCTTTCTCTGACTCATTCAACGGGGGTCCCATTCTCTGTTCAGTGGTTTAATGATGGCATTCGCCTCTGTATTTGCTGTATTCTGGCTGTCTCTCAGGAGAGATCTACATCCAGCTCCTGTCTGCCTGTACTTCTTTGCTTCATCCATCTTGTCTAATTGGGTGGCTGTATATGCATGGGCCACATGTGGGGCAGGCTCTGAATGGTTGTTCTTTCTGCCTCTGTTCTAAACTTTGCCTCCCTATTCCCTCCCAAGGGTATTCTTGTTACCCTTTTAAAGAAGGAGTGAAGCGTTCGCATTTTGGTTATCCTTCTTGAGTTTCATGTGTTCTGTGCATCTATAGTAATTCTAGCATTTGGGCTAATATCCACTTATCAAAGAGTGCATACCATGTGTGTTTTTCTGTAATTGGGTTACCTCACACAGGATGATGTTTTGATGTCTTCCAGTTCCATCCATTTGCCTATGATTTTAAAAAAGTCATTGTTTTTGATAGCTGAGTAATATTCCATTGTGTAGATGTACCACAGTTTCTGTATCCATTCCTCTGTTAAAGGGTATATGGGAACTTTCCAGCTTCTGGCTATTATAAATAAGGCTGCTATGAACATAGTGGAGCATGTGTCTTTGTTATATGTTGGGGCATCTTTGAGTATATGCCCAAGAGAGATATAGCTGGCTCCTCAGGTAGTGCAATGTCCAATTTTCTTAGGAACCTCCAGACTGATTTCCAGAATAATTGTACCAGTCTGCAATCCCACCAACAATGGAGGAGTGTTCCTCTTTCTCCACATCCTCACCAGCATTTGCTGTCTCCTAAGTTTTTGATCTTAGCCATTCTCACTGCTGTGAGGTGAAATCTCAGGGTTGTTTTGATTTGCATTCCCCTCATGACTAAAGACGATGAACATTTCTTTAGATGTTTCTCAGCCATTCTGCATTCCTCAGCTGTGAATTTTTGTTTACCTCTGAACCCCATTTTTTTTAATACGGTTATTTGTCTCCCTGCAGTCTAACTTCCTGAGTTCTTTGTATATTTTGGATATAAGCCCTCTATCAGTTGTAGGATTGGTAAAGATCTATTCCCAATCTGTTGGTTGTCGTTTTGTCCTAACAACACTGTCATTTGCCTTACAGAAGCTTTACAGTTTTATGAGATCACATTTGTCTATTCTTGACTTTACAGCATAAGCCATTGGTGTTTTGTTCAGGAAATTTTCTCCAGTGCCCATGTGTTCGAGATGCTTCCTCACTTTTTGTTCTCTTAGTTTGAGTGTATCTGGTTTGATGTGGAGGTCCTTGATCCACTTGGACTTAAGCTTTGTACAGGGTGATAAGCATGGCTCGATCTGCATTCTTCTACATGCTGACCTCCAGTTTAACCAGCACCATTTACTGAAAATGCTTTCTTTTTTCCAATGGAAGGTTTTGGTTCCTATCTCAAAAATCAAGTGACTGTAGGTGTGTGGGTTCATTTCTGGGTCTTCAATTCTATTCCACCGGTCAGAAATGTGGGCAGAGTGTAGTCTCTTCTGGCTTCCCAAGTGTGTCTGCACCTCTGAAGGTTTAGCTCTCCCTCCCATGGGATTTGGGTGCAGGGAGTTTTGATCGGGTCCCTTCAGATCAGGGTGGTGTCTGGACTGCAGGGGACCTGACGCTTGAGTGCACCTATCTTCTGGTTCCTGCAAGTAATTATTTTTAAAAAATCTGCTGAGAATACAATATACCAATCTGGGAAGAAGTACTAGAAGTTTTCTAATCCAATTTCTTGGTTCAGGGCTAAAGACTTGAGTTGGAGAAATTCAGTGTTTGACAGAGTTAGTTTTGTAATTATTACCAGTCTTACTAATACTTGGTGACAGAGCTGGAGTCAAACATTGGGTGACCTCATTGGAATCACTCACTGTTTCTAGTCAATCTCAAATTCCTATGTCCGCCTAAGTATTAGGACAATAATTCATCTAATTATTTAACTATTTCTGAAAGTGTTGCATAGGTACTGTGATGTCTTAAAATGCCCTCCAGGGGCATTCTCCTCATTCTCTCTTGCTCTTTGTTCTTTGCTTCTCTGCTCTTGCCCCCTCCTCCTGTACTTTCTCTCCGGACCCTCCCCTTCCCTCTATGTGCCCATGGCCAGCCTTTCCTCTCCTCTCTTCTTCTTCTCTCATTAAACCTCTCCATGTGGAAAATAAAATAAAATGCTCTCCAAAGTAAACACAAGTATTTTGCTGTAGAACAGTTGTGCTCAGCTTGCACAGAGTCCTGAGCTTCTGCAAGGATGAGCTCATTGAAGTAAATATCCTTCATCCTTAACGATAGAGAGTCTAGCATGTTCTAAATGCTGATGCTGTTGTTTCATGCTGTTATATTAATACTCGTATGAGCATGACCCTAGAAAACCAATAAGAGTTATCATAAGCTGGTACATTGGGAGAGATCAATTGAATGCAGCATGTACAAATTGCCATTCTGACTTATAACACTGCTTCGCATGCTCATTTACTTCAAAAACATTAGAATCCTTATGGCACTATACTTAAGCTGCCATAGGACCTAACATGGCTCTGGTTACATTAAAATGTATTCTTTGGATTTCATAAATTAAGATAACTGGCCTATGTCATGGTGGCACATGCCTTTGATGACATCATTTGTTAGGCAGAAGTAGATAGATCTCTGAGTTTGAGGCCACCCTGGTCTGCAGAATGAGTTCCAGGACAGCAAGGATTACATAGAGAAACCTGTCTCAAAAAAACAAAGTAGATAGATTGATAGATAGATTAGATAGATAGATAGATAGATAGATAGATAGATAGATAGATAGATAGATGATAGATAGGTAGGTAGATAGATAGATAGATAAGAGGGTGGATGGATAGATGATAGAGAGATAGATAATAGGTAGGTAGATAGATGATAGGTAGGTAGATAGACAGACAGAAAGACAGACAGATAAATGATACATAGATAAGATGAAGATACCTGAAGAGAAAACAAGCACAAAATAATTTTAATAGAACTAATTATCTATTAGTAGAAATGAAGACTCAATTTTTTCTACATGATCTACATATTATGATATAGATTTATTATCCTATCATATCTATCATCTATTATATGTATATATAAAATAGTCATCTATCCCCATCTTATCTACATTCCTTTAGGAGAATTTTTTTTCATAGAATCATAAAATGGGAAGAAACTTTGATAGAAACCAAGGTTCCTTCTACCCATATCCACCATATCTATAAGGTTAATGTGGAACCGTTGATGATAAGACAGTGTACGCATTTCACTTTTAAGAGTGGTGATTTAGTTGGGCCTGGTGGCACCATCCCAGCTCCCCAAGCTTAAAAAGACAAAGCAATAGGATCACAAGTTGAAGGCCCACATGGACAACTAAATGATATTTTGTCTCAAAGTGAAAGGTACAGGGAGGGTAGTTAAGTGTTACAGTACTTGCTAAGCATGCTTGAGGCCTTATCTAAGTTCAATCTACAATAATAGAAAAAATAACATTTGTGTCCTTCAGTTCTGTTTTTCTGAATAAATGCAATACTTTCTCATTTTATATATATTTTTCAACTGTTCTAATATAGTTGCACTGAATTTTTAGAACATTTGAATAAGTAAAAATAAGGTAGAAAAAGAGAAAACGTTTTAAGTAAAAAATAATGTCACACACACACACACACACACACACACACACACACACACACACACACCATTGGTGCATTACTAAGGACATTAAAGGAGATTGCCAGAGAATGTACAAGCCAAGTATAAATTTAAAATAAAAAGTATGACTGAGACACACATAGCATAGGAAAGAAACATTACCTCTTCGTGCCTGCTCAACCTTCTGTTTTTAATTTCCAATTTTATGATTTTTTTTTAGTCATGGATAATAGGTTTGTTTCAATAATTTCAGTCGAAAATCTATAGTTATATATCATCTCATGGAAGTCTTAAATGGAAATGTGAAATCAAACCTTAGGCTCTGTCCATAATATTGTTTTGGAGTGACACTCCCACCAAGTTCAAGCCATGGCTAATAACTCTCCTTCCCACTTGAAGTCTCCATGTCTGATAACAAATGGAATCGTTGAGTTCATGCAGCTGTTCACCAGCTAATTATCTGCAATCATTTCTGATTACTTAATCGGCCATGGTAGGATGTGTGTTTGCTGCTATGTTGAGTTTACACATTAGGCTTTAATGTGCTGATATGGTTAATTGTTGTGCTCACTGCTGCCTGCTAATAGACCATTCCTGAAAATGAGACCATATCTCAATGGAATTTGCATGTTCATTTTAAATAAGTAATAACTACCAGCTCAGGTCCTAGATCCAGTGTTTACCATTTTAAAAATGCACTTTCTAAATGCTGTATCATTTCTAAAGCATTTGCATTATTCAGGTTTGCAATACCAAGTTATTAAACTAACCTTGAGTCGATAACCTACTCCAATACATAGACTTAACAGTTTTCCTACTTTGATCAGCTTTCAGCTTTCTCCATTTCTGCCATCGATAGCAAAACGTATTCTTTTAAAATGGCACCAAACAAGCTAACTGGGATAACATAATGGTGTGAAAATTAAAGGGCCATTAAGAGCCGACAAGTATTTATTAATATGCAGTCAACATGCCCAGGTTACCATTTGGGAGCAATACAAACCTGTTAATGTGGAAAGTAGACATGGAGTTGTTGTCATGAGACTACTGATTTGTTTTGCAGTGTTGCCTTTTGCATTTAGTCTGAAATGGTGGAAAAATTTAGAGGGCAGGTTTTGTGGTTGTTAATGTTACATATCTGATCTCTGTTGTTAACAGGGCCATAGGGCAGACATGTAGATGTTTCAGGGGTTTCCTTCATCCTTATTAGCTCTAAGCTCCATTCTGTGTCCTGATATCATTTTTTTCTTTGCTTCATCTATTTTAAGGCTTGTGTGTTTCCTTCTCAGGTGTCCTTTTATTAGCTAAGTCAGTTGGTGTCAAGTAATAGATATATATTTCAATCCAAATACCCTTACATTGGTCTCTGAAACTTCTAGGAAAAACCAACTTCTTCCATTCTCTGCCATTCCTAGGACAGAGCCTGCTGTCTCCTGTAGCATTAGACTCACACCATTTTAACAGATGTCAGTGAACAGGCTTCTGTCATTTATTTTCTGTCATCACTCTGACTCTGAGAGATGTTGTTTTCTAGGCCTACAAACCTACTCCTCCAGCAACATCATATACTGTATTCCCTGAATTTTAAGGTCACTGCAGGAAAGAAATGGAAAAACAATGGGGTTAGAATAATATTGGTAATGAGTTAGACTCATTACTATGATGCAGTTTCTCCTAAATACTCTGGGTGCGTGTGTGTATGGTGAGAGTACATGATGTGTTTCTGAGTACTGGTGCATGCACACCAGAAAGCTCATGTGGAGGTCAGACTG
The DNA here is from genome assembly GCF_011064425.1 of Rattus rattus. Lineage (NCBI taxonomy): Eukaryota > Metazoa > Chordata > Mammalia > Rodentia > Muridae > Rattus > Rattus rattus. The sequence continues at coordinate 34,513,387 of NC_046166.1, forward strand.
GGGCATTGATTCTTGCCCTCAACTTATTGAGGTTGGATCTCTCTTATTTCATTTGTTTACTGAGTACTCCAGGGTAGGCTGCATGTGATCTTCCTGTCTTTGCCTCACATCTTGTTCTGTTTTTTTGTTTGTTTGTTTTGTTTTGTTTTGTTTTTACAGGGTTTCTAGTGCTCTGGCCCAAGTTGGTAAGGTTGTGAGGGTGGCACTTTTACCAGCCTAGCCTTCTGCCTGGATGCTATTTCTATTAAGAATACTAAATATGCTGAAGATTCGAGACTTGGGTTTTCATGATTTGGCACTTTTATTCATTTTCATTTTCAAATTTTGATGTTTCCTTGATGTCATCAAGATCATCTCGGCATTTTTCTAATATCTTTTTAATAAAAAGTTCTTATATTAAAATGTTCTGTTTCTCAAAGATGTTAATGTATTTCCTTTCTGTTCTGCTCTGTGATGGTTTGTATATGCTCGGTTCAGGGAGTAGCACTATAAGAAGTTGTTGCCCTGTTGGAGTAGGTATAGTCTTGTTGGAGTAGGTGTTTCACTGTTGCTGTGGGCTTTAAGACCATCATCCTAGCTGGCTAGAAGTCAGTATTTTGCTAGCAGCATTCAGATGAAGATGTAAAATTCAGTTTCTACACCATGCGTTCCTGGATGCTGCCATGTTCCTGCCTTGATGATAATGGACTGAACCTCTGAACCTGTAAAACAGCCCTATTAAATGTTGTCCTAATAAGAGTTGCCTTGGTCATGGTGTCTGTTCACAGCAATAAAACCTTAACTAAGATGCTCTCCATCATTTATTTCTTCTCTGGTTAAATTCAAGTCCTTTAAAGTTCTTCCTATTGCTGCTACTTCTGTGAAACACTAGTTGAGAATAGTTTGGACTGATAGTAGTAGTGGCACTATTAATAAGTGTTATGCCCATTCCAGGTACTGCTTGAGAGGTACACAAAGTCTATTTTAATAATACTGTTAATTTGTCTGTATTTGGTTATTTTAAATTTTTGTCTAATCTACTCTTCAGAAAAGGATTCTTAAATGTCCTTTATATAACATATCTCATCTTATATATTTTGTTGCCCTCTCAAGCCTGTTTGAAAACTATTCCCCACTAGATGATTTAAATTCTATCCTGTTTCTTTTTCTCGTTGCTACTCTTTTAACAAGTGTTTTAAAAGGGTAACAATTTAATAAACAAATTACAAGCACTCTACTTAGCATAAAAATTTAATAAAACACCAAATTTTAAGGACAATCCTTGTATGCCTCTGACATTTTTAAGAAAAAAATACCTATAGCCCACAACTTTTCTGGAGTCAGATTAAATATTCTTATTTCTTTCTTTCCGATTTGGGAATTTGGAAGATCTTTGCAGTGTAAACATTTTGCAGTGAGCCCATTTTGGGGCTCAGAAGAAGTAACAAAAGCAGTTAAGACACTGAGAGAGGATGGTAAGTAAGGGATGAGGAGTCCTGGGTCCCCAGTCCAACACAAATGGATAAGAACCTCACCAACTCCAACAGGAGTGGACTCCTTGTTTTCCAGGATTCATCAGTTTCATTTCAAGTCAGCAAACAAGTAGAAAATGCTGAATATTGAATTTTTTATATTCTGCTCCCCATACATTCTGAAACTCATAAATTTCAACATAAGGAAAATTTCACATGATAATAATTATTATTATTCAAAGTGAACAACTAAGACTCAGTACATAGAACCTAAACTTTGTAAAATATTGAGCTCAGGCTCTTCTGGTCAGGGTCAAAATAAGGTATAAGCTGCATATAACACACACAATTGTGCTCTGCGAAGTCTGTTCCCATAGAACTTCGTTTATTCCCATGTGAAGAATGCCTTGGACTGTGGTCAGGACAAGCAATTTCCTGCCTCAGCAAAACAGCTTAACCAGTTCAAGGACATTGTGGAAACAGAGCCCATTTGGCTATGAGACCTTCTGTATCTTAAGTATGACATCTGATAGCAATGAGAAATACTCTGGTTTTTGTTATTCTGGTGTCCCTACTTATCTCCCTGTGTTTTCCTTCAGGTATCTTGTGATGATCCAGCTAAGGAGAATGACTTGTTAACTGACTTGCTTTTCCACATAACCCTTTTGTGCCTGAACCACAGACCCTTGTGCCAACTGCCTGAGGTGACCTTCCACAGAGGCTAATCTTTAACATGCTGAAATTCCAACTGCTCTCTTTCCTGATGCCCTTTTGATGGACAAATGAGATGCGATATTTCCTTCCTATAGCCCTTAATTCTATATTTATTGAGCTATATTATCCCTTATAATATCAACTTTATGTATTTATGGGGTCTTTATGTACAAGTTCCCCATTGCTGAATTTTTCACACAAAAAAATGCTCAACAGCAATTACACAGATTTAAAACCAAGTTATTTAAAATACTTGGTTTGTTTTTAGACAAAGTGAAGAAGGTCAAACTCGTGGTAATGTAAGGAACTGTGGTGTTTGTTCAGCTCTGTGTCATTAAAATCGCATACATGTAAGCTAACATTGTCTTGTCTCTTTTGTTTTCTTTACAGCAAATGCAGACCTTTTAATCCAATTAATTCTGATTAACTCGTAGGTAGATTTCTAAAATAAAAATGTCAAAAAGAGTTTCTTTATTTTATTACAAAAGCCTAATAGTTTTTAGATACTGAGAAATTTCTTTTATAACAAACCAGTAAATTTCCTTTTCAATGACATTTAAGTATATTCATGTTTGAAGAATGGCAACAAGGTCTAAAATGTTTAATAGTCAGAAAGCATATTAAAGCTAATTTACTTCTAAATTAAACATAGGTTTATTATTTTTTACTGTAAGGAAAATTATTTAGTACAATTCTGTAAAGAGTAAGTCTGACCTGAAGTCTCCTGAAAAAAATGTAGCAGCTACCTAGAAAATTCCACAAACTGACTAGAAGTTCCTGACTGTGGAAAGTGGCAATGTTTTATTTTATGTTTTCTTTAGCACACTTAATAGCCACTTATCATCAGACTCTGCTTCTAACCTAACACCCCTTTTATTTGCAAGTTTTTTGGCTGCATTAATATGTTAGCTGACCACTAGTTTCCACAATCCTGAAAGCTAAAAGTTATCAGAAGAACCTGAGAACTACAGTACAGATTTTTCCCACACTGTTGTAACCACCCATGTTTGGGTAGCCTTCACCCAAGTGTCTGGTAGACACATTGACTTATGACTGCTGTATGCTATGTAATTCTAAGTTTATAATCACATCTATAGGATGTCATTAAAATAACCCAAATTGTTCTATGTCCATGATCACTTGTATGTGGCTTAGAATAAGCTATCTTTATTCTCTTTGAAGCAGGGCTTGTGTTTTATATCAATATGTACAATTTCTAAAGAATTTTAATGTCAAGAAATGTGAGGGGTTAAAGCACACTCCACCATTCCATAAGGACACTTGCTCAACTATTTTCAGGGCAGCTTTATTTGTAATAACATAAACTAGAAACAACCTAGATATTCCTAAACTGAAGAATGGATAAAGAAAAGGTGGTACCTTTACACAAGGAAGTACAACTCAGTTGTTAAAAGAAAAGACATCAAGAAATTTGCTAGCAAAGGAATCATCCTGAGAAAACTCAGAGCCAGAAAGACACTTACAAGTGGATATTACCCATAAAGTACAAGATAACCATGCTACAATCCACAGACACATAGAAGCTAAGTAACAAGGAAGGCTCAAAGAGGGACATATGAATCTCACTGCAAAGGAAAAATAGAATAGACATGCCCAGTGATTGGAGGCTGGGGGTGGGATAGATGGAACAAGAGGGATCTGATGCAGAGAAGATGAAATGAGAGTGTACTGAGAGAGATAACTGGAATCCTGGGATAATGAGGCAAGAAACACAGTGCAATGGAAACTCCTAGGAATCTATGAGGGTGACCCAAGCTAAGACTCTTAACAATGAGGGATATGGAACCCTGAACTAGCCATTTCCTGTAACCAGGCAAGACTTCCTATGGACGGCCAGGTACAGCAATCAGCCACAAAACCTTTGACCTACAATTTGTCCTGCCTACAGGATATGTTGTGGTAAAGATGTCACAGAAATTATGGGAGAGGCCAACCATTAACTTGTCCAACTTGAGACCTATGTCATGATAGAGACACCATCCCTGACATTGCTTGGAGGGCCAGGAACCACAGGCTTTATAGCCCACAGACTTAGGATAGAGCCAAACACTAATGGTAAAAGAAAAAGAAAAAAAGTCAATGAAGTGAATCTTCAGAATATTCTGCTATATTCAAATATATGCTACAGTTGTGTAACTTATTATGTGATTCTAAAAGTGGGTACTTCTAAAAGTCTCTGTGCGGCCTACATTAGGGACCTTTTCCTCCTATTGAGTTGCTTCATCTAGCATTAATAGGAGAGGTAGTCTTACTGCAACTTGATATGCCACAGCTGGTTGATATCCATGGGAGACCTGCCTTACTCTTAAGAAAAACGGACAAGTGGGTGGGTGGGGGTGGGTGGGGGTGGGTGATTAAGAAGAGGGATTGGGTGGTCTAGACTGCTCCCAGATCTGAAAGGACCTGGTCAAACAGCTCTCTGTACCCAAATCCCGGAGGAGGGAGAGCTAGACCTTTGGAGGGGTGGACATGCCTGGGAAGCCAAAGGACAATACACTCTGCCCACATTTTTGACTCTAGAGGAAAATGCCTAGCGCCATCTTGTGCACAGGACCAGGTAAAAGGTGGAGCAGGCCCTTCTGGTTGCTGCCCTCATGGAAAGCTGAAACCGAGCCCTGAGGAGCGAATTCAGGCCAGAGACCAGAGGTAAGACCAACTTTTCTGCTTCAAGTGACCTGCATGGTGGACTCAGGACACACAGAGGCAAAATTCCTCTGGGACTGGACACTTCCGGTTTTTAGCAGGAGCCCAAACCTCACTGATCCTGGCCCATAGCTCCCTGCTCCCAAACCCCATGGGAGAGAGAGCTCATTGTCCAGACATGTGGGCACTCCTGAGACTGTAGGGCAGGAGAGATCGCCAGTACTGCCCACCTTTGCCCACATCCCTGGCCCAAGAGGAAACTATATACTGCCTCTGGGAACAGGAAGATAGGGGCAGTCAAGCTGCAGGAGTCCTGCAGTCTAGACTGTGCCCAGATCTGAAGAGACCCAGTCAAACAGCTTGCTTCACCCAAATCCCATGGGATGGAGAGCTAGACCTTCAGAGGGGCAGAAATGCCTGGGAAACCAGAGGAGATTACTCTCTGTCCACATTTCTGATTCTAGAAGAAAACACCAAGTGCCATCTGGGTCCCCTGTGCACAGGGACCCCTGAGAAGGCAGTGCAGGCCCTCCTGGTTACCGCCCTCACAGAGAGCTCAAAAGCATCCCCCCCACGAGCAACTTGAGCTGCGGGACTACAGGTTAGACCAACTTTTCTGCTCCCAGTGACCTGCCCCATGGACTGAGGACACACACCCACAGGAACAGCTGAAAACCAGTAGACAGGAAAGACTACATGCCTGAAAGCTGAACACTCTGTCCCCATAACTGGCTAAAAGAAAACAGGAAAACAGGTCTACAGCACTCCTGACACACAGGCCTATAGGACGGTCTAGCCACTGTCAGAAATAGCAGAACAAGGTGACACCAGAGACAACCTGATGGCAAGAGGCAAGCGCAGGAACCCAAGCAACAGAAACGAAGACTATATGGCATCATCGGAGCCAAATTCTACCACCAAAGCAAACACTGAATATCCAAAGACACCAGAAAAGCAAGATATAGATTTAAAATCACATTTGATCATGATGATGGAGGACTTTGAGAAAGACATAAAGAACTCCCTTAGAGAAACGCAGGAAAACAAAAATAACCAAGTAGAAGCCTATAGAGAGGAATCACAAAAATCCCAGAAAGGTTTCCAAGAAAACACAATCAAACAGGTGAAAGAATTAAAAATGGAAATAGAAGCAATAAAGAAAGTGCAAAGGGAGACAACCCTGGATATAGAAAACCAATGGAAGAGACAAGGAGCTGTAGATACAAGCATCACCAACAGAATACAAGAGAGAGAATAGAGAATCTCAGGAGCAGAAGATTCCATAGAAATCATTGGTACAACTGTCAAAGATAATGTAAAACGGAAAAATCTACTGACCCAAAACATACAGGAAATCCAGGACACAATGAGAAGATCAAACCTAAGGATAATAGGAATTGAAGAGAGTAAAGACTCCCAACACAAAGGACCAGTAAATAACTTCAATAAAATCATAGAAGAAAACTTCCCTAACCTAAAGAAAGAGATGCCCATAAACACCAAATACACAAAACAAAGAAAGAATATTAAAAGCAGTAAGGGAAAAAGGTCAAATAACATATAAAGGCAGACATATCAGAATTACACCAGAGTTCTCACCAGAGACTATGAAAGCCAGAAGATCTGAGACAGATGTCATAGAGACCATAAGAGAACACAAATGCCAGCCCAGGCTACTATATCCAGCAAAACTCTCAATTAACATAGATGGAGAAACCAAAACATTCCATGACAAAACCAAATTTACAGAATATCTTTCTACAAATCCAGCGCTACAAAGAATAGTAAATTATAAAGGCCAAACAAGGAGGCAAGCTACACCCTAGAAAAACCAAGAAACTAATCGTTTTGCAACAAAACAAAGAGAAGAAAAGCACAAAAACATAATCGCACCTCCAAATATGAGGATAACTGGAAGCAACAATCACTATTCTGTAATATCTTTCAACATCAGTGGACTCAATTCCCCCATAAAAAGACACAGATTAACAAACTGGAGACGCAATGAGGACACAGCATTTTGCTGCCTACAGTAAACACACCTCAAAGACAGACAGACACTACCTCAGAGTAAAAGACTGGAAAACAACTTTCCAAACAAATGGTCTGAAGAAGCAAGCTGGAGTAGACATTCTAATATCGAATAAAATCAATTTTCAACCAAAAGTCATCAAAAAAGATAAGGAAGGACACTTTATATTCATCAAAGGAAAAATCCACCAAGATGAAATCTCAATCTTAAATATCTATGCTCTAAATACAAGGGCACCTACATATGTAAAAGAAACCTTATTGAAGCTCAAAGCACACATCAAACCTCACACAATAATAGTAGGAGATTTCAACATACCACTCTCATCAATGGACAGATCATGGAAACAGAAATTAAACAGAGACATAGACAAACTAAGAAAAGTCATGATCCAAATGGACTTAACAGATATTTATAGAATATTCTATCCTAAAACAAAATGATATACCTTCTTCTCATCACCTCATGGTACTTTCTCCACAACTGACCATATAATTGGTCATAAAACAGGCCTCAACAAATACAGAAAGATAGAAATAATCCCATACGGCCTATCAGACCACCAGAGGCTAAAGCTGGTCTTCAATTAAAATAAGGGAAGAACGCCCTCATATACATGGAAGTTGAACAATGCTCTACTCAATGATAACCTGGTCAAGGAAGAAATAAAGAAAGAAATTAAAGACTTCTTATAATTTAATGAAAATGAAGGTACAACATACACAAACTTATGGGACACAGTGAAAGCTGTGCTAAGAGGATAATTCATAACTCTGAGTGCACAGGAGAGAGCATATATCAGCAGCTTCACAGCACAGCTAAAACTCTAGAAAAAAAAGAAGCAAATACACACAGGAGGAGTAAAAGGCAGGAAATAGTCAAACTCAGAGCTGAAATCAACCAAGTAGAAACAAAAAGGACTATACAAAGAATCAACAGAAACAAAAGCTGGTTCTTTGAGAAAATCAACAAGATAGATAAACCCTTAGCCATACTAAATGGAGGACACAGAGAGTGTGTCCAAATTAAGAAAATCAGAAAGGAAAAGGGAGACATAACAACAGAATCAGAGGAAATTCAAAAAATCATCAGACCCTCCTACAAAAGCCTGTATTCAGCAAAACTTGAAAATCTGCAGGACATGGACAATTTCCTAGATAAATACCAGGTACCAAAGTTAAATCAGGAACAGATAAACCATTTAAACAACCCCATAACTCCTAAAGAAATAGAAGCAGTCATTAAAAGTCTCCCAACCAAAAAGAGCCCAGGTCCAGATGAGTTCAGTGCAGAATTCTATCAGACCTTCATAGACGACCTCATACCAATACTATCCAAACTATTCCACACAATTGAAAGAGATGGAACGCTACCGAATTCTTTCTATGAAGCCACAATTACTCTTATACCTAAACCACACAAAAACCCAACAAAGACAGAGAACTTCAGACCAATTTTCCTTAAGAATATTGATGCAAAAATACTCAATAAACTGAATCCAAGAGCACATCAAAACAATCATCCATCATGATAAAGTAGGCTTCATCCCAGGGATGCAGGGATGGTTTAATATATGGAAAACCATCAACGTAATCCACTATGTAAACAAACTGAAAGATAAAAACCACATGATCATGTCATTAAATGTTGAGGAAGCATTTGACAAAATTCAACACCCCTTCATGATAAAAGTCCTGGAAAGAATAGGAATTCAAGGCCCATACCTAAACATAGTAAAAGCCATATACAGCATACCAGTAGCTAACATTAAACTAAATGGAGAGAAACTTGAAGCAATCCCACTAAAATCAGGGACTAGACAAGCCTGTCTACTCTCTGCCTACTTATTCAATATAGTTCTTGAAGTCCTAGCCAGAGCAATCAGACAACAAAAGGAGATCAAAGGGATATAGATTGGAAAGGAAGAAGTCAAAATGTCACTATTTGCATATGATATAATAGTACATTTAAGTGATACTAAAAGATCCACCAGAGAACTTCTAATCCTGATAAACACCTTCAGCAAAGTGGCTAGGTATAACATTAACTCAAATAAATCAGTAGTCTTCCTCTCCACAAAAGAGAAGCCGAGAAAGAAATTAGGGGAACGACACCCTTCATAATAGTCCGAAATCATATAAAATATCTTGGTGTGATTGTAACCAAGAAAGGGAAAGACCTGTATGATAAGAACTTCAAGCCCTGAAGAAAGAAACTGAAGAAGATCTCAGAAGATGGAAAGATCTTCCATGCTCATGGATTGACTGGATTAATAGAGTAAAAATGGCCATTATACCAAAAGCTGTCTACAGATTCAATGCAATCCCCATCAAAATTCCAAACCAATTCTTCAAAGAGTTAGACAGAACAATTTGCAAATTCATCTGGAATAACAAAAACCCAGGATAGCTAAAACTATCCTCAACAATAAAAAGGACTTCCTGGGAATCACTATCCCTGAACTCAAGCAGTATTACAGAGCAATAGTGATAAAAACTGCATGGTATTGGTACAGAGACAGGCAGAGAGCCCAGTGGAATAGAAGACCCAGAAATGAACCCACACACCTATGGTCACTTGATTTTTGACAAAGGAGCCAAAACCATTCAATGGGGAAAAGATAGCAATTTCAGTAAATGGTGCTGGTTCAACTGGAGGTCAGCATGTTGAAAAATGCAAATTGATCCATTCTTATCACCCTATACAAAGCTTCAGTACAAGTGGATCAAGGACCTCCACATCAAACCACATACACTCAAACTAATAGAAGAAAAGATGGGGAAGCATCTCAAACACATGGGCACTGGAGAAAATTTCCTGAACAAAACACCAATGGCTTATGCTCTAAGATCAAGAATTGAAAAATGGGATCTCATAAAACTACAAAGCTTTTGTAAGGCAAAGAACACTGTTGTTAGGACAAAATGGCAACCAACAAATTGGGAAAAGATCTTTACCAATCCTACAACTGATAGAGGGCTTATATCCAAAATATACAAAGCACTCACGAAGTTAGACTGCAGGGAGAAAATAACCCTATTAAAAATGGGGTTCAGAGCTAAACAAAAAATTCACAGCTGAGGAATGCACAATGGCTGAGAAGCAAGTAAAGAAATGTTCATCGTCTTTAGTCATAAGGGAAATGGAAATCAAAACAATCCTGTGATTCCACCTCACACCAGTGAGAATGGCTAAGATCAAAAACTCAGGTGACAGTAGATGCTGGCAAGGATGCGGAGAAAGAGGAACACTCCTCCATTGTTGGTGGGATTGCAGACTGGTACAATTATTTTGGAAATCAATCTGGAGGTTCCTCAGAAAATTGGACATTGCACTACCTGAGGACCCAGCTATACCTCTCTTGGGCATATACCCAAAAGGTGCCCCAACATATAGCAAAGATACATGCTCCACTATGTTCTTAGCAGTCTTATTTACATATTTGGTTGTGAGCCTATCCTTTAACGGCTGAGCCATCTCTCCAGCCCAAGCAGCCTTATTTATAATAGCCAGAAACTGGAAATAACACAGATGCCCTTCAACGGAGGCATGGATACAGAAAATATGGTACATCTACATAATGGAATATTACTCAGCTATCAAAAACAACGACTTTATGCAATTCATAGGCAAATGGATGGAACTGGGAAATATCATCCTGAGTGATGTAACCCAATCTCAGAAAAACACACATGGTATGTACTCATTGATAACTGGATATTAGCCCAAATGCTGGAATTACCCTAGATGCACAGAACACATGAAACTCAAGAAGGGTGATGTGAATGCTTCACTCCCTCTTTGAAAGGGGAACAAGAATACTCTTGGGAGCGAATAGGGAGGCAAAGTTTAGAACAGAGGCTGAAGGAATGCCCATTCATAGCCTGCCCCACATGTGGCCCATACATATACAACCACCAAACTAGATAAGATGGATGAAGTGAAGAAGTTCAGGCTGACAGGAACTGGATGTAGATCTCTCCTGAGAGACACAGTCAGAATATGGGAAATACATAGGCGAATGCCAGCAATAAACTACTGAACTGAGAACGGGACCCCCGTTGAATGAGTCAGAGAAAGGACTGAAAGAACTTGAAGTGGCTTGAGACCCCATATGAACAACAATGCCAACCAACTAGAGCTTCCAGGGACTAAGCCACTACCCAAAGACTATATACATGGAAAGACCCTGGGCTCCGACTGTATAGGTAGCAATGAATAGCCTAGTAAGGGCACCAGTGGAAGGGGAAGCCCTTCGTTCTGCCAAGAATGAACTCCCAGTGAATAGGATTATTGTGGGGATGGCAGTAATGGGTGGAGGATGGGGAGGAGAACACCCATATAGAAGGGGCGGAGGAGAAGTTTGGGGGATGTTGGCTTGGAAACTAGGAAAGGGAATAACATTTGAAGTGTACATAAGAAATACCCAGTTTAATAAAGGTGGAAAAATAAAGAAGAGGTATTGGGAGGAGAGGAGGGAAATCATGGTCCGAATGTATAAAATTACTTATTAGTTAATAAAATGAAATGTGAATTCTTTAGCTCTCACTATAGTTGTATAACATTGTAGATAGAAAAAGAAAAGTCAGCTTTGTTATTAACCCCCCCCCAAAATAGGCGGTGCTGTAAAGATAGATATAAAAATTTTTTATGTTTTGTAAAATGTATTAGAACTCTTGCTTTTTGAATTTCCATACCAATTTAGCTACTTGGTAAGATTTTATGTGCCCATCTATGATTTTCCTTGTAAAATTCTGTTTTAGCAGAATTCTGCCAGATTAGCCAAAACTTTATCGTGCTACATATTTAAATAAATTTTCCATCATTTAACAAGTCCCCTGTGTTGTTTGTTCATCCTAGCTGGTCTTCAATAAGAATCCTGTTAGATACAGGTAAGCTGGCCCCACTCCTGTTAAGTCCTAATGGAGGTGAGTGGGGCTGGGAAGGTAGCTTTTCTCCTCAGTTGATGGCTTCTGTCCAGCTTAGGCAGAGAAAGATTCACCATCCCTTGGTAGGGTTGGCCACAAGGAATTTGACCAGGCTCCAGTGAGTACATGGACAATACAAATTAGACGTTTTTTAATTAATCTTTTGTGGGGCTGGGGTGGGGATTAAAGGTCACAGATGTGGACATGTGAAGACTAGGAGGTGAGCAGGATTAAGGTGCATGTCAGAGTCCCAAATAATCAATCAATTAATAATAATAATAATAATAATAATAAGAAGAAGAAGAAGAAGAAGAAGAAGAAGAAGAATAGTAATAATAATAATAAGAAGAAGACAAAGAAGAAGACAAAGAAGAATCCTATTAAATTGAATATTAGATTGAATCCTGAAAGTCTCCTTGTCCCAGATATTTCTTCTTAGTAATTCTCTATCCATTGGGCCCCACATGTCTCTGAAGCTATAATTCACAGTTGCTACTGAGTTCAGAGCCTAATGTCTCCATTGTCACTATCGTTGTTGAGACAAGACAGACTCTCATCATGTAGCTTGACTGACCTGAAGCTTGGTTATAGGATGATGTCATTATGCAGCAAGGTGAGTGCAGGAAAGGGTGTGACCTAACATTGGATGAGAAGGAGGGGTAGGCAGGGAAAAGGCTAGGAAGGAGGGAGGAGGAAGAGGAGTGAGGGAAATCAAGATGGAGACAACAGAGCACGATGAGCCAGGTCCAGGTAGACTGGGTCAATTTTGTCTTGTCGAGGTGGGCAATTAATTGGCAATGAATTTGTTGTGTGGATGTATTGTGGATTGGGAATTTAACATGTAAATCTAGTTGCTACATTACAAGTTCCTGGAACTTCGATTTACTGGGCTAAAGAGGACAATGTGTCAAAGAAATGGCTGGGAGGCAGTTGGGGAGTGAGAATCTGGTTCTGTTGCCCACTTGGAGTGAGAACACACAAGGGCTGGCAGAAAGTGATGTGTGTGTGTGTGTGTGTGTGTGTGTGTGTGTGTGGGTGTGTGTGTGTGTGTGTGTGTGTGTGTGTGTGTGTGTGTGTTTGTGTGTGTGTGTGTTTGTGTGTGTGTTTGTGTGTGTGTGTGTGTGTGTGTTTGTGTGTGTGTTTGTGTGTGTGTGTGTGTGTGTGTGTGTGTGTGTGTGTGTGTGTGTGTGTGTGTGTGTGTGTGTGTGTGTGTGTGTGTGTGTGTGTGTGTGTGTGTGTGTGTGTGTGTGTGTGTGTGTGTGTGTGTGTGTCTCTCTCTTTTTTTTTAATCTTACCACAATACTTGGTATGTAGAGAAGGCTGGCCTCAAACTAGGAGCGATCCATCTGCATCTGCTGGTGTTAAAGGCATACACCACCATACCCTGCTTCTATTGTTATTTTGAAGGTCCTGAGTAAGATGTTCTTCAAGCATGCTTTAGCAAGTGTTACTGAATATCTTTAATATTCATGTTATAATTAATAACAAACTTTAGAAAAATATATGAAGATAGCATTTTTCTGAAGAAAATAGAAACACAAATTTTTAAAATATTATGAAAAAGTAATGCATGTTGCAATACAGTTTATAATAGAAAACCTATTATTTCTTTCTTTTTGTTTTTATGACATCTATGATTGTTAGTACATAAAAACATGCATTTCTGGGTTCTGCCATTTTTAAGACATTATTGATATTATAGACTGTAACACTTCATAATGTTAATTGAAACCATGACTTAAAGAACTACAAATACCTTTCTTACTTAATTTACACAAGGCCTGGTTTTGTGGACTAGAAACTACTGGCAGTGTCCAGTGAAACAAAAGCAAAATCTATTTCACAGGTGGGCAAGAGGATTAGATGAAGTAATCCATAGAAGATGCTCAGGAAAGCAACTGTGCTCAGCAGGAATGCTCAACAAATAATGGCTCGAACAGCTATGTGCTTTTCTTTTCATATCTTGTCATCTGCCATTGAAATACCTTATGTTTATGATGACAAAGTTTCGGAATTCCAGGAGACAAGAGCCAACCCTGAACAGGGATATGACAGTGGACTGCATGGCTTCTTCCATATGTTAAACTGAAAGATTAGCACATACCGCAGCCCAGCCCTGAGTCTGCTTGGTAAAACTCATATTGTCTAATTATCTTCAAGATTTGGGTGTCCATCATATACAGTTCTTCTGTAGCAGTCACAATCATATGTACAATAATGGTTTTAACATCCTTCTTAGAAACATCTGATATTTGGATCATTTTGGAGTTGGTCCTGATTGATTGTTCTTTGAAGCAGATTATTACCTGATCCTGACTTGTTGTTTAACAGAAAACTGTGCATTACACCATGAACACTATGAATAAGTCGTGATGGATACTCTAAATTATGTCTTTCTAAGTAGTGAGCATATTTTTATCTCAGAAAGTTGTTCATTTTGTGAGTTAACTACAAACTATCAGCTAGGGTTTCAGCTTTAATATATATATATATGTATATATATATGTATATATATTATTTTAAATTTATTCCTTGAGAATTTATACATGTATACAATATATGATCATATCTACCCCAGTCTCCATCTCCAATTATCTGCAGACTCTTTCAATATGTCAACCTTCCAAACTTCACATTTTTTCTTAAATATCCCAATTATTACTAACTTTATGAGTATGCATGTGGGGCCAAATACTGGAGCATGGTCACTTGTCAAACACCCAAAGAAAACTCACTGTCCCCAGCAGCCATCAATTTCCAATATCTCTTTAGGAGTAGGGCTTCATGAGATTCTATTCCTCATTTATGATGGAATTTTCACTCAGCTGATTTTGTGCAGGTCTTATACAACCAGCTACTGTGATACCAAGACTGTGCAGAAGAGAGGTGCACTCTCTGCACTCTATTTCAAGTGTTCTTTGAGCTTTGAATGCATGGGGAATTGATCCACAAATCCTATTATTCATGAATTCTCATCATTTTGACCTGCTATTCTGACCATTCCAGCCATGAGCTTTTGATTGGATTTATAGTACCAGGTATGCATTATCTTCTGAGGAGCATACCTTAAATCATACCAGAAAGTGGTTGTTAGTCTCATAACCCTTCTGCCAATATTGCATGTGGGCACATCTTATCTGACCAGTCACAGAAGTAGGTAAGACCATCAAAGACACATTTTCCCCAATCCAGAAGCTTGCATAGACCCTCCCATCACTGTACAAACTAACCAGTAGAGTGGAATATCCTTATCAGTTCCAGTTGATTTCTCAAAGTCACACAACCACTATCTAGTCACAGTGGGCAACCAAGAGCAAGCAGTGCCAATAACCTGATAACCTGTAATGTTTTGGGAGCTTGTTACCTCCTTGATCCATACATCAAAAGAAGAAGAAGCAATCCACTCCCTGTACTGAAATTTACATTTAAAAACCCATGTCTCTCAAGAGTAGCTTCTTACATAGATTTTAAATATATATGTTAATTAGCTTGCAAAGTATTAGGCCACAGGTCCTTTTCAGACAGCCTTAGTTTTGTTAATCCAACCACTTTCTCTCCTCCATCCCCACAAACCTTTGACCCTGAATATCAATCAGCCTTTGTTTACTCTCTTTTAGGAGAATGAGCACTACTCTCAGCCAGTTTGTGCTCTTAAAAGGACTGGACAGTGATGACCCAATGATTTAGATAGAATTTAAAAACAGCGCTGAGGAGGGGTGCACCCCTCCTACTTAAATATGTCCGTCCTGAAACTTCCCTTACCCTCTGGTGACTCTGGCAGATGCAACAGAATGAAATGGGAGTTCCCACAGCCATCCTATGATTTGGTTCTACCCTCCAGAAAATGGCTGAAAGAAATGGGACATCTCCCAGTGGGTTCTTCTTCCAGAGCATTCCTTTTTCCCCTCCTTTTCTTTTGTTGGCCATTTTTTAATTTACATTTCAAATGTGATCCCCTTTCCTGGTTTCCCCTCTAGAAACCCCCATCCCATGCTCTCTCCCTCTGCTTCTATGAGGGTGTTCTCCCACCCATCCACTCACTCACTCTTGCCTCCCTGCCCTGGCATTCCCAGACACTGGGGCATTGAGCCTCCATAGGACCAACGGTCTATCATCCCATTGATGCCCAACAAGGCCATCCTGTGCTACATATGTGGCTGGAACCATGGGTCTTTCCATGTGTATTCTTTGGATGGTGGTTTAGTCCCTGGGAGCTCTGGTTGGTTGTATTGTTCTTAAAGGGTTGCAAACCCCTTCACCTCCTTCAATCCTTTTTCTAACTCCTCGAATGGGGACCCCATTCTCAGTTCAATCGTTGACTGTGAGCACCCACCTCTGTATTTGCCATGCTGTCAGAGACTCTCTGGAGACAGCTATATCAGGCTCCTGTCAGCATGCACTTCTTGGCATCAGCAATATTGTCTGGGTTTGGTGGATGTGGGTTTATGGGCTGGATCCCCAGGTGGGGCAGGCTCTTAATGGCCATTCCTTCAGTTTCTGTTCCAAACTTTGTCTTCACATCTTCCCCTATGAATATTTTTGCTCCCTCTTCTAAGAAGGACCTGCACTTTGGTAGTCCTTCTTTTTGAGCTTCATGTGGTCTGTGGATTTTATCTTGGGTAATCCCAGCTGTTGGCTAATATCCACTTCTCAGTGAGTGCATACCCTGTGTGTTTTATTGTGATTGAGTTACCTCACTCAGGCTATTTTCTTGTTCCATCCATTTGCCTAAGAATTTCATGAAGTTGTTTTTAATAGCTGAGTAGTACTCCATTGTGTAAATGTACCACATTTTCTGTATCCACTACTCTGTTGAAGGACATCTGGGTTCTTTCCAGCTTCTGGCTATTATAAATAAGGCTGCTATGAACATAGTAAAAATGACCATCTTACTGAAAGCTACGGATTCAATGCAATCCTCATCAAAATTCCAATTCAATTCTTTATAGTTAGAAAAATTTGCAAATTCATTTAGAATAACAAAAAGCCTAGGATAGTGAAAACTATCCTCAACAATAAAAGAACTTCTGGGGGAAATCACCATCCCAGACCTCAAGCAGTATGACAGAGCAATAATGATTAAAAAAAAAAAAAACTGCATGTTTTTGGTACAAAGACTGGCAGGTAGATCAATGGAATAGAATTGAAGACCCAGAAATGAACCCACACACCTGGGATCTCTTGATCTTTGACAAAGAAGCTAAAACCATCCAGTAGGGAAAAAATAGCATTTTCAACAAATGGTGCTAGTTCAATTGGTGGTCAGCATGGAGAAGAATGCAAATCGATCCATTCTTAGCTCCTTATACAAAGCTCAAGTCCACATGGTTCAAGGACCTCCACATCAAACCAGATATACTCAAACTAATAGAAGAGAAAGTGGGGAAGAGCCTCGAACACATGGGCAATGGGAAAAATTTCCTGAACAGAACACCAATACCTATGCTCTAAGATCAAGAATTGACAAATGGGATCTCATAAAACTGCAGAGCTTCTATAAGGATACTGTCAATATGACAAAGCAGCAACCAACAGATTGGGAAAAGATCTTTACCAATTGTACATCCAATAGAGGGTTGATAACAAATATGTACTAAGAACTCAAGAAGTTAGACTCCAGAGAATCAAATAACCCTAGTAAAAATGGGGTACAGAGCTAAACAAAGAATTCTCAACTGAGGAATACTGAGTGGCCTAGAAGCATCTAAAGAAATCTTCAACATTTTTAGTCGTCAGGGAAATGCATATCAAAACAACCCTGAGAGTCCATTTCACACCAGTCAGAATGGCTAAGATCAAAAACTCTGGTGACAGCAGATGCTGGCAAGAATGTGGAGAAAGGGGAACACTCCTCCATTGTTGGTCTGATTGTAAGATGACACAACCACTCTGGAAATCAGTCTGGCAGTTCTCAGAAAATTGGACATAGTACTACCTGAGGACTCAGCCATACTACTCCTGGGCATACACCCAAAAGATGCTCCAACATATAACAAGGATACATGCTCCAGAGCATTCCTTAAAAGCCCATCTTCTGTATATTGTCATTGAGTATTGTGAATTTATTCAGGAATTTCATTATTTATGAGGAGGTAAGATAGGTAGAAGTTACTTTTAAAATGGAAAATCTTTCCTGATGGAGTTTTATTAATGTTCAAAATTAAGATAGGAAGAATGGTATATTTTGAACCATTTGAACAGACTTGCTATAGAGTAGGTTTTGTCTATCCATCTTGGTGTTTCTCAGTAAAATTCTTTTCATATACATTCTATACATTTCCTAATAGATCTATGTTTGCTATACTAAACCGATTGTGGTTATATATTCATCAGTCTTCCTCATTTTCAGCAGCACACCGTAGAACCGGGATGTTATGAAAATCTCTTGGCAGTGGCTTTTTTTTTATCCTCGGCTGCACGTCGTTTGCTTTTCCCTCCATTACCAGCACATATTCTCTATTTAATGTCAAGTCAGCTGAGAATATCAGTTGTCCAGTTCAGTTCCTGGTTTGTCACATAGATTTGTTGCCTCATTGAGCTCTTGGCATAATGATCATTGATCTTAGGTTGTTCCTAACTCTGCCTTCTCAGTACAGAGTTAACACATAAAAGACTATGAATGGGATATGTGGTCGGTAATCATTTCATGTGCTATTAACTTCTATAGTTCTGCATGGACAATTTAATGGGAGAATAGAAAAGGGCTTGCTGTCCATTTAAAAAAATACATTGTCCCTTCCCTGAAAGGATTTTTGTACAAACATACAAAAATACCTTATGATTGATAGGTTTCCCACCTGGTCTTCCAGAAACACAGTTATTTGGTCTAACTTTAGAGAAGAAAAAAAAAGGGAATGCTAAACCAAAACTAGAAATGAAATGATAACCTAGGAATGAGGGTCTATAATCGAACACATGAGGAAGGATCTCAATTTCATCACACACACACACACACACACACACACACACACACACACACAATTAAAGCTTTCAGATAACACTTCAGCTTATCATTAGATATTAGCAACATATTAAGATTTGGAAAACAACTGACTCATATAAGGTAGCAAAGGACATTAGAGTCAAGACCAGGAAAATGTCAAAACATGTCTCCTTATGCATGTGACTTCTATCCTAGGTATTATGTTGGTTTGGATCCCCACAATTTTCTATGAAAACACTGAAAGGCATTGAAGGTTTCAGTGTATCTCTAGCATCTAACAGGAACTTAACAGTTGTTGAAGAGAAGACTGTATTATCTTTTATAAAGGAGCTCTTATATCTTAAATTGAGTTTAAGAAAATGAGGAATAGATTTAATGAGCTGTTGCACACAGTGGTGGTACCCTGAGAAAAGTATTCATAACAGAATGAGGAGCTTATAATGATATGTAAACACAATCTCCTAAAAAAAATAAATAAATAAATAAATTACTGCTCACCAAAGAACTTACAAAAGACCAAAATCGTATTGAATACTTTATTGATATCATTACTAAATATGTTAAATATGCATTTTATGGAACTGTGCCTCTGGTGAAATAGTGTGTTCACTATTACAACAAAAAAAGTGAAGGTCACATATTTAAACAAAGAGTACATCTCAAATACTACTATATGTTCCACAGGTATTCTATGAGCTTTCTATTAAACAAAGGGGACTGACATTGTGAGGTTGATGAGTTTATATGGCAGTCATTCTTTAAAAAGAGAAAAATATTAGCATCCTGGAATAATTTCCATTTCTGGTCCACTTTCTGCCCACTGGAAAAAATTACACTGCTTTTCTTTCTCCAAAGGACATACAAAAAAATTCTTCCCATTATTAGGTCCAATCTTCAACACAGTTTTCATAATGGAGCGCTTGCCATGTCCACAGAACGGGAAGGACAGGTCTGCCCACTAAGAGAGGAAGAAGAAAGGCTATAAAGCATTGTATTATAGCCATTGTATTACTGTATTGTATAGTTGATATGATAGTCACTGCTGTTTCTATTAATTTGACATTGTTCAACAGATGGAAACTATTAAAAAAAGTACAAAAGCATTTTATTTACATTTATTTATTTATTGTTTGAATCACACAATAAATTGACCAAGTTTCAAACTACTTTATCTAAAGGCATATAAAGTTCCTTCCTTCATCCAGAGTAACTAAAAACTATCAAATCTTGATATTAAGCTACCACTAGGGTCTCACCTATAAGTCTGTTTTAATTAAAATATTGCCAAATATTTGTTGTCACTGTAATACTAAATTCCATTTGTTCCCTAGGCAAAGGACAATCCCAGCCAAGACTTATTTGCACAAACTAACTTAGGAAAGAGCTGCTCTATTTTTAGAATTTGGTGTCATGAGAGGAATGACGAAGGCTGAGACACTATTAGCAATACAAAATTACAAAGACTATTTTTCTATCATATTTAAGCTGGTTCTTAAGAAAACCTGATGAAATACATACACATCAGGCATAGGAACTCAAGTTGTCTAATTTCACCTGGGACTGTCCTTAAAAAAAGTTTGTATGCTGAGCAGAGAAACATTCTCTTTCTCAGTAAGACAAAATAGTAATTTGGGGGTTCAGCACTGAAACGAATCGATATTTTGTTTTTTCTATTTGATGTCATAAGGAGTGTTAAGTGGGGAAATGTGTGTCCTTAAACACTGGAATAACACTCAGCACAGTAAGCATGTTACTCTCGAGGAAAACAGATGGGTGGACTGACTGAAGGGACCTATCCTCCTGCCTCCTACACCAGATATAAAGGATCCCCCATGGATGGGTTATCACAGGCTGACCTTCCCATCTATCTGACCCCACCAGGTTACACTCATAGTAAAATTCACTAAGGTCATTGTAAGTTGAAGGCAGTTCAATTGAAGGCAGTTCAATTGAAGGCAGTTCATTGTAAATTGAAGGCAGTTATCAGTCCATGTGCCAGTTTTTCTCCTGTATTCAATGCATAAGTCATGAAACTTAAAGAACCCTTACTTAGTATTTCTTAGCCCTTAATTCCTTTCTTTTCCCTTCCTTTCTTTTCTTCCTTTTTCTTCTTTCCCTTCTCCTTCCCTCCTCCGTTCCTCCCTCCCTCCTTTCCTTTATTCCTTCCTTCCTACAGGTCTCATCATGGAGCCTGCTCTGGAATTCATTATATTAGTCTGGTCTCAAACTCAAGAACTTCCTGCTTCAACTTGCCCAGTACTTGGAATGCAGACATAGATCACCACATCTGGCCTCAACACTACCTATCTATCATCATGAACCAACAGCAGCATTGTCGTACTTGTGATTACCAATTTGAAACTCTTTGCTGATCCAATAGCTATTCTATCATTTTAATATTATTTGCTGCACCCCTTCACATCGTAAGTTATTTAACAACCATGCTTTACACCGAAGACTAATACAGCTGTTTAGAATGTTAGAAAGGTAAAGCCAGGTACAGTGGTGTGGAACTGAAATCCCATAACTTGGGAGGATCCAGCCTCAAATAAATAAATAAGTAAGTAAATAAATGAATGTGCAAATACATAAATAAAATAAGTAAAACTACAAACACTGAGATCTGTCACATTACAATAAACAAAACTCTCACTGTGAACTACAGTAAGCATGGAAATTTTTACACATACTTCAAAAAATCCGCACTGTGCTCCTCTGGGCAGAGAACATGCATAAAACTGCCTTCCTTTGTTTTCTCCATCCTTCCTCACAACTCGGAGAACACAGGGCCGGCTGTGCATCTTGCACTGAGGCCTGCTGGCACGTAGAGAACAAGGATCACTTCTTATATTGGTTTGGAGTTCACTGTAATGACAGGCGACACAATAATGGCGGCACAGCTGCACTAAGAAGGGTCACTCGTACCACTTTGCCCATTCACTTAGAATTACCTCTAAAGAAAGCAGTTTTAGGTTAATATAGTCTTTTTTCTTTTTTCAGTTTATTGTTTTTATTCACTTGACTTGATCGCAGACCCCCCTCCCATTCCCCAAAGATCCTCTCCCATTGCCTCCTTCGCTTCTTCTCTGAGAAAGGGGAGGTCTTCTCTTGAGTACCACCACACCCTGGCACATTAAATCACTGCAGGACTGGGCACATCATCTCCCACAGACAAGGCAGCTCAGGTAGGAGAATGAGATCCTCAGGCAAGCAACAGAGTCAGGCATGCCCTCTCCAGTTGTGAGATCTGCATGAAGACCAAGGTGCACATTTGCTACCTATGTGCAGGGAGACCTGGTTATTATACTCTTAATGTTTTGACTCCTCAGGTAACTCTAATTGATTCCTGAACTCACTATGTGTCAAAGGCATAGACTTTAAATGTCTGAATAAAACCAGCGGAATTTGTAAGTGGTATATCGGGTTTCCTTTCAATTCAGTTATTCAGTTCTTCCCTTACCATATATTAAACATGATACCTTTTATTTCCCCTAAAATACTGCCACATCTACCTGGACCCACTCTTACCCGGTCACAATCATCTCTAATTATTTTCTCATCTGAAAGGACTGAGCCCATCTGGTGACCATCTACTCGCACTTTAAGACAATTCTGCATGTCTTCCTTTGATCAAAGTTACTATTTTAGTCACGTAACATTCTAATAAGAAAAAGGTTGCTGCTCAGAAGAGAAGAAATGTGCATCTCCTGGAGCTTAGCAGGCGAGTTTCATCTCTGTACAATTAAACCTAGAGGATTCGAAGGGCATCCCTGCCCACAGTGAATCGAGCCCAGGAGGGAATCTTGGCGTGGAGCCGTGTATGTAGTGTTGTCTTTGGGAAGCTATAAGGGAGATTCATTATATTTTTTAATTTCTGCACATTGTATGCTTTAAGTAATTCATGTATACTGACCAACCAGTTCAGAATAAGTGTTCATGGCCATGAAAGAGGGGGATAGGAATTTACTTCAGTTGTACATGTTGTAGCATATATAAAGTAGGTTTGATCCCCGGCACCAAAACAAAATAATTGTACCAACAAAACAAGCCCAGAACCTCTCCTTAATGCCACTACTTTTAAATTCTTTTAATATTAAAAAAGTCCAATTTTTCAATTTGGGGAAAATTTCTAAACGTAACAACTATAATAATTTTCTTAAATACCTCAAAGTCAGAAACATTTTCCTTTACTTCTGGCTTCTGAGACTAAATTTCACAACATTTGTTTCAATAATGATGCTTCGTTATATATCTGGTTGAAAATTTCATAGGCCATGATCATTCACTTCTGATAAAACTGATTTATACTTTATAAAAGATATGATTAAATACATTACTTTAAAAATAAAATAGTATCATAGACCTTAAGCGCACTTTTGCAATCTGCTATTTGTAATGTAAGAGTGGCTAGTAGCATTGCTGTAGACAGTAGTTTCACGAAATATTTCACCTGTGACTATTTTTGCATTTGTTTTCCACACCCTCTGTGAGCAATTCTTCTAGGCTCCATCCAACAGTTACCTAGCAACAGCCAGGTATGATACTGCCTTCCTGTTTGGCCTCTCTCTGTCTCTGTCTCTCTCTTTCTGGTGTCAGCCAATTGGCCCCTGGTTACCATGTGACAACTTGGCAATCCAGCTTGCGGCACATGCATTCTATTTTGTCTATCCTTGGGACATTGCAAGTGAGAGGAAATAACACCTTTGTCTTCACCCGCCAGTACCATCTTTGCCAGTACCTCCTGGTTCCTAGTACCTGGGATGCCTCCTGGACTTAAAGGCTCCCAAATTCACACACGATCAACAATCAAACTTGGTTCCAACACCCACTAGATAATAACTACATGGCTGCTTAAGGGTACTTTTAGTCCCACTATTTTAAGAAACTCTTGCCAATGATCCAGAAAATGGAAGGTTTCCTATGTTCAGGTTTTTCCTACTTTTGCTCCAAACCTTCTCTTTATTCCTCCTGTTCCTCAACTCAGTTTTTATCCTTGATCCAGCTAACATTTAGCCCTCCAACTACTGGTTCTCTCTCTCCACTCCTGCAGCTCTCAAAGCACTCTCCAGACTTTGTTACGGACTTAGCTCACTCTGCCTACTCTTAATCTTCTACTTCCTGAGAAATTTTTTTTATTGGATATATTTCTTTATTTACATTTCAAATATTATTCCCTTTCCCGGTTTCCTGTCCATAAGCCCCCCTTCCCCTCCCCCATACAGGTGTCTTCTACCCCCCTTTACCTGCCCCCCAACATTCCCCTGCACTGGGGGGGTCCAACCTTGGCAGGATCAAGGGCTTCCCCTTCCACTGGTACCCAACAAGGCTATTCTCTGCTACATATGCAGTTGGAGCCCTGGGCATTTTAAAAATCATATAAAATTGTTTTGGTGGCTTCATCCTGAGCCCTTATTTTTGTAGTTAAGGATATATATATCTCACTTCTACTGGGCCTGTGCCTTCCTACTTGTAGATGGTCTCACTCTCACAGACCCTGGACAGCAAGGAAACAGACAACTCTCCTAAGAGTTAACCAACATCTCCATCCTCATTTTTTTAGGTTCTCCAAAGACAAAATGATTGCCCCAAAGTCAGCAGGAAGTAGGTAAAGATCACAATGATCCTATTCCTGCCCGACCATCACCTCTTTCTAGTTTCTCCTTTTTTAATTAAACCAAATGGAGGAATGTTAGCATTTCTTCTAGGCTCCTCCCAACAGTTACCTAGCAATAGCTAGGTATGAGACTGGCTTGGTATAAAGGACTGTTTAGCCTCTCTCTCTCTTTCAGGCCTTTCTCTCCTTCTCTTTCCCTCTCTGTCCTCTCCCCACCTCCATGTGTTCCTAGCCAGCCTATTCCCTTCTTTCTCTCTCCTCTCTCCTCTGTCCTTCTCTGTCCCCTTTCTTTCTCTGCCTTCACTCCTTCTCACTCCCCGTTCCCATGTCACAAATAAACTTTATTGTATACTAGATCCATTGTATGGCTGGTACCTCAGGGGATGGGGAGAGGAATGCCTCAGATGGGCCCACTGAGGCACCCCTGCCCACTGCATCAAGACACCACATTACAAAACTTATCACTGTTCCTTGCACCAATGACCTTCAGAGGTGATTCAAAACTACAACTTGAACAGTATTAAGTAAAATTTACAGAAGAAACAAAGCTAAGTATATTAGAAGAAATAAACAGAAAGGTGCTTATTAAAATGCACACACATAAATACAGTTTTATATATACTTTTGACTGTCCTGGTGGTTCAGGCCTGTAATCCCAACTTCTCTGGAGAATGAGACAAGAGGTTTGTTAGTTCAAGGGCAGCCTGGCCAGCCTTAACTACATAAGTCAGGGTTAGGGATGAAGCCGCCAAAGCAATTTTATATGATTTTTAAAATGCCATCTTTGGTAGTGTTTAGTTCAACATTTCCTAATTTATGTGACTTAAATTATAACTGAAAACTTGAGAGACCTGAGGAGATATTTACGATCTTTACTACTCATGCTTTCTGAGGTACAAAGGTAGGGGACAGTGCCTTCCTTCTTCATTTGTCTTCCATTCTGTGCCTTCCCTGGTGTAAAGCAGAAGACAAAGATGCCTTTACATTGTCCTATTCTTGGTCTCAGAATGTGTTCTACTAACTAGAAACATTAGTACTGCCCAGAGGCTCTCAGACATGCATCTACCCATCCCTCCTCCAAATCCCTTTGGAATCCTCAGCTGCCTGCTAACAAGACGCCCAGGTGATGCGCATGCGCATTAAGGTGTGAGGTGCTGAATTAATGGAAGCAAGCTCCTAGTGGCTCCTTCCATCTCATCAGCTCTAAATATGCACAAGCTAACCTCAATTTTATGGTTGAAAAGGTTATCCAGGTTAATTAAACATTCTGCTTAATAGAGGCTATCTTAGCGCCTCTTTGTTTCAATCATTATTTAAAACTTAGTAAAATGTAGCAGAGCATTTTCGTAGGTAAATTTAGCAGGAGAACAGATGAACTTATTTTGGTGATTAGGTTCATCGTTTGAATACTGATTCATAAACAGCATAGTAATACAGTAAACCAGGATTTGGCAAAACTGTTTCAGACAACACATATTTTAAGTTGTGTGTCTCTGTGGCAACTACCCAATTTGGTTGTTTTTTAATACAAAAATAACTAAACGAATGGAAATAAAACATTCCACAACAGGTGTCAGGCTGGATCTGGTCTTGCTGGCTGTAGTGTGCTGGAGTAGACATTATTAGAATCAAGGACAATGTTTTGAGGCATAACACGTTCTCAATTAATGATAAAAAGATAAAACAGTTGTCTGGTATGTGCAGAACACATAGGTTCCACTCTTAGTATCTTATAAAGCAGTAGATTAACAATAAAGAAATCAGTAGGTAAGACTATCTTTGTGATGGAAAGCTAATTATCCATAATTAATTAATTTATAATTGATTTATAAATTAACTAATTTATAAGTTCTTGATTGTATTCATTCAATACAGATTGAATGATTTAATAAAACTGAAATACTGCTTGGGAATAATTTTTTAATTAATCAGTCCAACTGACTGTAGATCTGACAATCCAATATTATTTCAAAGATTAAAGTAAACAAAAATTAAATAAGTGAAGCACTGAGAACTGTAGGCTTATATTTTTCAAAACCTACATTATAAGGGTTCTTAAACACTCCAACCTCGCTTATAGCCCACTGACTAAAGGTAGGGAGGAAGATGGCTAATAGGACAAGGGAGACATGGACCTATGTAGAAATAGTTCTTTGGGGTGGTTCTAATCTTTATTTTCAACAGTTCAATCCACTAGCAAACCACCAAATATGATCAGCTATAGTGGCTGGATCCAGAAGAAACCTCAAGGCTCTCCTAATCAGCACAAGTCTGCTGAAGCAGAAAGAAGCAGTCAGAATACCACCAGAAGTTCTTTGGTATGTTTCTCTCTATGAAGTCAGGGCAATCAAAGATCAAAGAAAGCAAGATGACCAACTGCAAGAACATCCTCAATGAAGGCCAGTGTCAGAAAAGCCCAATGAAGACCAGCAATGTTAACCAATGCCAGAATGTCGTCCACTGTTGGCTGGGTTATAGTTATACTCTTTCCAAATGTCAGATGTTCTCTCAAGCATTGACTCCAGCAAAACAGCACATGCCCTTTCACCGGGCAGCTTCTAGAAAAGCAAAACATCCTCTCATAAAACAGTTTCCAGCAAAACATCACACAACACAACTGCATCTCTAAGGAAACCAGAAATTTCAACTTCAGAGAACTAACTCCCAGAGGTGAAGCAGAACAAGAGGAAGGCATTACATGCAGACTTGCCAGACAACTGATGGAGCTGACATGGGAAATGGGAGGATTCTGAAGATGTCCTCTTATTCTTCCATGCAATCCTTTGTGTGGCATTCCAGCTAGGACACATGCTTTCTTTGGAAATGGATCATCACGTTTTTTTTCTATGTTTACAGTAATTGGATCAAAGATTTTAAACTGGTTTTAGAAGCTATTAGCAAAAGCTTAAAAAATAGTTCAATTATCTAATTGATCATCTGTTAATTGGATAACATCCAAGTATATTTAGAGACCAATCCAAAAATAAGCCTTATCAGCATGGCATTGTAACAGAATGGCAAAGAGATCACTAATTAAGGGAACAAAAGTCAAATTAATTGTCCTATGGTTATCAAAGAAAATGAAGTGGCTATAAATTCCAAGTGGACCACCTGTTTTAACAGTGATTTGTGGTGAGTCTCTGCTGGGCATCGTGTCCACAAGATCAACACTCTAGTTGCCAGAGAAGGAGAAAAATGAAATAAATGACAATAATTTGCAATTTATTCCTTGTAAAGTAGCTGGGTGCAGAAGGGCTACTGGGTGAATTCATTTCATCACTTGACATTTATTCTGCTAGTTGATCTTGATTGATTGTGGAGTTTCATCCTGGTACTCTTCTATTCAACACACACACACACACACACACACACACACACACACACACACACACGATGGCTGTAACATGCTGCACACTGTGAATAATCCTAGGACTCTACTGCTAATGGCTGATGAAGAAATCATTTAAATTTAAGGTTATATAATGTTTCTTTACTTCTTAATTCATCAGTTACATTGTCTGCTTTTTTGCCTGTTGTACTTTTGTTTTGCTTAACATAAAAGAAGTAAAAATATGTGTGGATATTGCATCTGGGTACAATAAATAGTGCAATATTTTAAAGCAATCACTTCCACTTCCTTCCAGTTATGCCACTGAAGAAACAAACTAATTAAAAGTGATTTTTCTTCTATAGGACAGCCTCCCAACTCAGACTGTAGCTCTTCCTAATTTTTATCGTGAGCCATTAATGAGTGAAAAGATAAATTTACCTAGTCATTTAAAAGTTCAGGCCCCTATAACTTAATTCAAATGTATCACAAGCAGCAGTTCTATCAGCGATGTTAAATGATTATGAACAAAATATTTTGAAAAAAATCAGCTGGGGTCAATTATCAGGATTAATTTATGATAGAAGATTTAGAGACAGGATAAAACGTTAAGATAGAAAGGCGCATACTGGGTAAAAACTAAGAAGTGTTATGAAGCAAGCTTTAAGGATTCGCAGTGTTTAGATTAGAAATTTATACCAGGTGGTCCTTTACTACATGGTTCAGAGGAGGAATCTCTCCATCAGCAAGGTCCAGATAAGGAACATCTATTAATCCAAATTCCCCTGAGATTACTTCAGGTTCCATGGCAACTGTCTCCCTTTAGTAATAAAGCCATTGTTTGCTTTTTTACTCTTCATTTAAAAATGCTATAAAGGTCAAAGTAAACATCAGAGGATGAAAGTGCTTTTGCTAGGTTTGATGACAAACTACAAAGCACCCCCCTCCATTCCCAACATGCACACCACCAGTAACCACAAACATCCCCATGTCCCACAGAAAACACAGCTGTTTTGTTTTTATTTTTGTTGTTGTTGTTCTTTAACAGAAAAGCAACAAAGGGTCTTTTGTTTTTCTTTTGTAAAATAGAAGACACACACTAAACTTTTATCCCCCTCAGAACTTTGCTTTCTTAGAAAGAAAGGCAGACACCTTAGTAGACACCACCCAGAAGGCTTTGACTTTTTTATGGTGAAAAGCAGCAGGTATACAGTAGAAGGAAGCCAGAGCTCAAATTCTGGTCTTGACTCAAGCTAGTGGCATGTAAGCCACAACGATTGACAAGCTAGAAATGCCAAGCAGGCACATGGCATGCAGGAGAGACCTGGGACCCTACAGTGTTCGGTTGGTAGACTGAGGTTAGAAAGGCTGGGGGAAGGAACCGCATTTTCAACTGAAGACAGGTTCATTGGGGTATGACTAACTTGGAAATCAAGGAACATCGGTATGTAAGGTATCAACAGTTAACTGGTGTGACAGTGGGTGTCTTAATCAGTTTCTATGTATTTTCAGCTATTTCCCAAATATGTCATATGTAAACCTGGCTACATTCAGGAAAAGAATAGGAACCTGGTTGAAAATGGAGAATCTGCTCCATTTCTTTTCTGTTCTAAAATCAATTAGCTAGAGAAAGAAAAGCTAGCAAATCGTTATAGTAATTTTTCAGTGCTGTTGTTATTAAAAGCAATTTAACTTCCTTGGCAATGGTTTGTTTACTTAGAACCTAATGAAACATAACTCTCTTACAGATAGTAAAAATACTAAAAGGAATGAATACTAGGAAACAGAGGCAGGCAGACCTCTGTGTGTTCGAGGCCAGCCTGGTCAACAGGGTGAGAGCCAGGGTAGCCAGGGGTATATAGAGTGACTCTGTATCAAAAAACAAAAACAAACAAACAAATAAAAAAGAAACAAAACAAACAAAAAACAATGCAAAGTTAGAAACATCTTACCTGTTAGAAAGTCCAAAGTTGTAACTTTTAAGTTC
The DNA here is from genome assembly GCF_011064425.1 of Rattus rattus. Lineage (NCBI taxonomy): Eukaryota > Metazoa > Chordata > Mammalia > Rodentia > Muridae > Rattus > Rattus rattus. The sequence goes on from NC_046166.1 coordinate 34,543,048, forward strand.
TGTTGCCAAAGAGTGAGCTGTTTTCAATTTTTTATGTGCTGAAGTAAATAATTTAGACTGGGCACCAACTGTGGACGACATGTTTACCTTGTTGGATGGTTGAGTTATATAGTTTACTCCTTCTTTGGAGATGTGCTGTGGATCACTGAAACGTATGTCTGTAGGAAGAAAAATTTGAGATTCCCCATCTATTGTCTGGCTTGGGCTGCTTTTTCTGGCCAAAGCACTAGATTTATTGCTCAAATCAGTCAAAACAAGGGTTGTATTTCCAAACACAGTTTTCCTGTTGATCTTTATTTCAGTATGTGTGTTCTCAAAGTTATTAAAAGGGTACTTCACTAAGTTGCTAAAGGCAATGGAATTCTCTTCATTCTTGAGCACTGAATCTGGAAAAGAAAAAAGTAATTTTACATATTCCTAAAAATATAGTATACTGACTATTTGAAATAGATTTGATTTAAAAATTTAGTTCATTACAGTATGCGAATGTACAAGCACATTGTGAAGCTCACTGAGACACATCATAGTGAGTTATTTTCAGCTTAGAAAATAAAATATCAACAACCTATAGAAACCAGAAGACCATGTTAACAAAGATTTATATTTGCTTTTTTATGTTTAGAAATCTAAAGACTATTCAGCTTTCAGTTCTGTTAAGATTAGGTGAAGCATTACAGAGCAGTAATTAAAAAGGATATCCCATAAAGTCTCACCTAGAGACTAATGTATGGACAGGAATCTTTCTACCCACAGGACCAAATGAAAAGTTTACTTAAGAATTCTATACACTTGATTTTGATGAGAATAAAGGCTTCAAAAAGTATCCTAGAGTTTTGGGATCAGCATATGGTCTATATTATAAGTAAGACATGCATGCATATTCGTAAATAAAAACAGTAGTTGATGAGACGTATAAAGGAATTTCACAATGCTGAAATGAATGTAGAAAGCTAAGACTGTTTTTCTAGCAGTTTCTCTCTTGGGTGATACTGAAGGAGGTGCAATCCCTCCTGCGACTTAGCAAAGCTGCTGAAGGGGTGATGCCTGCCTTGCAGGCCCAGGGAACACAACACAATACAGCCGCTAACACAATGCAGGGTCCTTAAGTCAAGAATGAACCTTCTCCTCTCTAATTGGGGAAAGAAATAACGCTTCGGGCACACAATGGGAGCCGCATCAGTGAGATGGCTCTTAATCACAGGTTTCCTCTGAGGTTTTACATTCTCTGAACGCATGAGATTGTGAGCTATAAAGAGTTATTTTGAAGGATTTCAATGAAATCAGTACAATTGTCTGGGTAAAGATTTTAATAACAAGGGGTAGGAAGGAGAAAGAAGAGGAAAAAATTCAGCATTTTTCAATTCCACCTGCAAAGATATTCTTACAGAATTCCTCCCTTTCAATTTATGAAACACTTGGACTGAATAACAAACTGGAAAGTTGCTGAAATCTGCATAAAACAAAGCTTTATTGAATAATTCATTAGAAACAGTGGAGAACAGATGTGATCATCTCTGTTTGAGATACAAAGGCACACACTGTTTTAGGACAAGCATGTTTTCCCTTCCCTCTTTCTTTCTTTCTTTCTTTCTTTCTTTCTTTCTTTCTTTCTTTCTTTCTTTCTTTCTTTCATACTTTCAACAGGCCATCAGGCTAGTTTACATGAAAAGACTTGCAATTTCTCTAAACCAGAGAATGATAGCATTTTAGTTGGTTATGGAATATCAAGGTGGAGCAAAATCTATTCCTGACTGTACAGTAAGTCCCCTTATAAATTTTATGAACTCAAAATAAAATGTCACTCTTACCCACAGGCCTTGTCGTCAGGCAAGCATCACAGGCCGTAGCCGAGGGTTTGTTTATGAGGGTGCAAACCACGCAGGACCACTGCTCTTCAGACTTCCGAGCTACTGAGTCGGGAAAGCAATCCTCTCCTCTAGGAGTCCAGCTGATTTCAGCATTTCTTGTTGGCAGTTTGCTGTAAAATAATCTTCTAAATCAATTGCTTGTACTCTTAATACTCTTTTCTTATAAGTTCTGGACATTTTAGGAACATTGATATACCAATTCACTTACTATCAGATACAAGTCATTATGGACACATGTGATAACTAAACTCTACGTACTACAGATTGCTGCCAAATTCTGAAATGAACTTTTTACTGTGTTTTTAAAATAAAAGCACTGTGCTTAAACACACACACACACACACACACACACACACACAAACCAAGAGCATTAGCTATAACCAGCAGGAAGTATTTTGTAAATAATTTAAAGAGTATTTTCCAAAGCAGAGCTGATATATTACTTATTCCATTTATTCAGAAAAAGAGAAGATTATGCTAAATCTAAAATGAAGATTAGACACATTGAAAGAGAGAAAGGAGGAGTATATAGGGGTTGGAAGGAAGAAAGGGAAGGGAGAATGGGGTAATTATACTATAATCACAAAATAAAGAACAATGGGGAAAAAGGAAAAAATGAGAAAAGCTTTACCTGCCGTTCCAAGAAAAGAAAAATCTAGAAAAATCTAGATTTTCTAGATTTTTCAACTATATTTGCTAAGCAAAATACTGACTTTTTATTCCATAATGATAAAAAGATATCTGTGTGTTAGTTCTCACAAACCCTCTTTATATCTACTAAGTCACATTGTTTGATATGTAGGTATTAGGTCAAGAAACAATAAAACTAAATCTGATTTTTAGGGATGAGTGTAAATCATGATTCTCCGACTGGCCATTACTGATTGACGAGAAAATGTGCTCTAACACTCTAATATTTTCCTATCTCGGGTTACATGCAGTTAGGCAGTGCCACAGCGGTACCACAGATTCCAAAGTGTTTACAGGAAAGCGCTCTTGCAGGAAGCCTGACTCTCAAAGATAGGCTTGCCTTCTGTAAGACCTTGCTCCTTATATGCAGACACAGTGGCCCTTACATCCAGGTTTGTTTGGTAAAATAATGAATTGCACAAGGATATCTGAAAGTAAGATACATCTCATTATGATTCTCTGATCTTTACCTTGACTTCTAACACAGTATCTCATATCTGTATGGAACTTTAAACCTACAGAATTTGCTCCCCTGACTTAACGCCTGGCCACAACTTGCTCTGAAAGGCAGTGAGCTGTGTTTATTCAGTTGGACACAATTTAAATGACCTTCAGATTCTCTGTGTGCATGGAAGTCTTTTTACTGTCATCTACTATCCTGAACATAAGAGGATTACATTTTTTCATCTGTAGGCCTCTGGGTCTCTTTTGTTGTTGTTGTTCCATTTCTTAACCATAGCAGTAATTAATTCACCCCAGTCTCTGCAAGAATCCCCACTTAACCTGCTGCAGTAGACTGAAGAATGGTGTCTGAAAGACAACAGGTCATGGTATGAGAGAACTGAAAGTATTGCTTTAGAAAATCTTTGCAGGTGAGATTGAGGATACTGACCCAGGGAAAATGTCTTCGTAAGGGGGAAAAAGGCAGACACAGAAAAGGAGGAGGTGCTGTTAAAACAGGCAGAAACTACAGTGACTTAACCACATGTCAAAGCATGCTGGCAGCCACCAGAGGCTCAATGAAGCAAGGGATGGCTCATCCCTTAGGACCTTCAGAAGGAAGACAGACATATCAGCACTTTATGTTGAAGATATCACTCAAGCTTCTGGCACCCCAACTTGAATAAATAAAATTCCTCCAGCTTTATCCTAAAGGGTGGCAGAAGCCGTATTGCCATAAAACCCTTATGACAATGTTACAAACAGAATCTATGGTCCCCTAGTCTGTAACTCTGCCACTTGGTTTAAGCAAAGGGTAACAGCATTTTCTCGGCTAAACAAGACAAAGCTCTCTAACAAGTCTTATATCCATTCCATCAACAAATCTCAAGCTTACAGTTATACAGCATTTCCTGCTTCAAACTTCAGGTGAAGAAGGTAAGCCATGGAAGCAGTAACACCAGTTGCCTGCTGGAGGCACAACAGCAGTGCTGCTTATTGGGTTACCTTCACGGCTTCCAGTTCTTAAGGCTCTGGTTCCTATAGTCTTTCTATTAAGTCTACAAACTACCTCTATATTTATTTGAATATATGACCCTTTAGCCTGTATTTTATAGATGGCAACTGAGATCAATGGCTCTTGAAAGAAAGAAGGAAGCTTACTGTATCAATACTAAGTTTTCTTTAAGACTCAGTACTTACTCAGTGTTACTTTAAGTCTTCTAAATACCCTCAAGTCCAGCACTTCAGATATCTGTGCATGTGACGCCCATACTAAGAACTGCCTTCTAAACAGTGTTAAATTCTCATTAACCTGCAGTCAGTTACAAGCACTTTCTATTCTAGATGTTTCAAAGCAGTCTCCAAATAAATTAGATGTTTTCTCCCTGGGATGAATCCCCACTTCATCCACACTAAGCTGAGAAAGATGATCTTGTCCTTCCTGGATAGCTCTGTTTCCATTTCTGTAGATCCCTTGTCATTCAATATAGCACTTTACAACACTTCCACCATCCTACTTAATGATGTGTGTACCTACTTTCCAGCCTGGCAAATAATAAGAAAGTAAGTAATAGGGGTTGGGGATTTAGCTCAGTGGTAGAGCGCTTGCCTAGCAAGCGCAAGGCCCTGGGTTCGGTCCCCAGCTCCGAAAAAAAAGAAAAAAAGTAAGTAAGTAATACATCCAAAAAAATTAAAAAAAAACAAAAAAAACCTGTAAGACTATAAAAGAGTCAGCTTCACCTAATACAGTAGTATTCTCATGTGTAGGCTATGCTCACTATTTATTAAGAGCCAACAATAAATTTATAGGCACTTAAAATGGGATGTGATCACCAAATATTTAAAAAATTTAGAAGGACTCATGACAGTTAGGGGAGTTGGGAGACTTTCATGGGTAGAGAATCATTTGGATCAGTGTTTGGGGACTTCTGAGGCTTTTACACACTCTCTCTCTCTCTCTCTCTCTCTCTCTCTCTCTCTCTCTCTCTCTCTCTCTCTCTCTCTCTCCCCTTCCCTTCCTCCCTCCACTCCCCTCTCCTCTCAACTGTGCTCTCTCTGTAGGGGTTTTCCAGCGCCTAAGGATTGAAAACTGGCCCGGAGCCTTGCTAGGTAAGTGTGCTACCACTAAGCTCCAAGCCCAATCCTTGAAATAACTGTAAATTAAAACAAAAACAAAATTTAGTAATGTAAAAAGTGTTTAGATATTTAGCAGAAGTAGAGAATATATTTATTCACAGAAATATTAAAAATAGGGCAAGTAGTATTGGTTTTAAAGCCTTGAAAATCATATCTGCATTTTTCTTGCATTTCGTGAATGGTTCTCCAACATGTTAAACTGGAAGCCAGCATACAAAACAGGGTTGGGTGGGTTAGAGGGGAGGGATCACAAGCCCCACGACACTTCCAGTATCTCAGGGCTCACAAGTAACTCTAATCTCCTTCAGGAACCCCATGAGTCTTTAAAATCTCATTTCTAAACCCCTTGAAATTGACAAATATTTTGTTTCTAGGATTAAATATCATTTACTTGACTGCCTGGAAGAAAATGGAAAACTTTAAATCTTAAATGCTGAAAAAAAAATAGATGCTAGAAAACACAGAGCATTAATCATTTATCCATCAGGCAAAAACACGGAAGGACTTCAATGTGCTTGGTACTGTGTTAAGTGCACAGAGTCGAATAAATGTATGACTGTAGTAAGAAAAAATAGTCCTGTTATGAAAAATAAAACCAGAAACCCATAAAACAAAAATGATTTATTGTCTAATATGCCCTATTATGTGATAATAAAATAGGCTAACAGGAGGGGGGTGTAAAATAGCTTAGAGTTGGGAGCCAGAATAAGAGTTAAACAAAAGTAGAACACAGGACGAAAAAGCAAGTGATATAGATATGTTTAGGAAAATGCAAGCGGTACGTCTACGTTTCTCCACAGATACAGTGGTCTACCCTCCTCCTCTGGTCTTGTGTAGACTCAGCAAGGTCTATTTCCTTCCTTTTCCCAATCACATCATTTTGTTCCCTCCCACTCAAAAACAATAGGTCACAGAAGCTCTTGTCTCTGCTTATTTTGTCAACCATTCTCAGTGCACTGAGCATTTCAGACTTCACCTAAAACTACACATGCTGATAACTCTCAGCCATTACTATCTTGACAAGTAGCACATGAAATATCCTTCCTTTTTTTTTTTATCTTTATTAACTTAAGTATTTATTATTTACATTTTGATTATTCCCCTTCCCGGTTTCCCTGCCAACATCCCTCTAATCCCTCCCCCTACCCTTCTATATGGGCTTCCCCTCCCCATCCTCCCCTCATTACCACCCTCCCCCCAACAATCACGTTCACTGGGGTTCAGTCTTGGCAGGACCAAGGGCTTCCCTTCCACTGGTGCTCTTACTAGGATATTCATTTACTACCTGAGGTTGGATCCCAGGGTCAGTCCATGTACAGTCTTTGGGTAGTGGCTTAGTCCCTGGAAGCTCTGGTTGCTTGGCATTGTTGTTCATATGGGGTTTCCAGCCCCTTCAAGCTCTTCCAGTCCTTTCTCTGATTCCTTCAACGGGGGTCCTATTCTCAGTTCAGTGGTTTGCTGCTGGCATTCGCCTATGTATTTTCTGTATTCTGGGTGTGTCTCTCAGGAGAGATCTACATCCGGTTCCTGTCGGCCTACACTTCTTTGCTTCATCCATCTTATCTAGTTTGGTGGCTGTATATGTATGGGTCACATGTGGAGCAGGCTCTGAATGGGTGTTCCTTCTGCCTCTGTTCTAAACTTTGCCTCTCTATTCCCTGCCAAGGGTATTCTTGTTCCCCTTTTAAAGAAGGAGTGAAGCACTCGCATTTTGGTCATCCTTCTTGAGTTTCACGTGTTCTGTGCATCTAGGGTAAAACAGTCTACTACCACATCAGTCAGGAATCGTCCTCATTCTACCCTGACAACCCCAAAGTCAGTATTTCTAATATTTGGTTTTCAGTTTTTTATACTATTCTACAAACCGGATCTGTGAGAATTCCTACTAACTTTAAAAACCAATGATTCTGCTTCTAGTTCTGATGCTTAACTCTGGATCTGACTCATGCACTCATTCACATGCACTGGTTTTTATCGGTAATTTCGATTTCAGTGTGCTATGTGCTACCAATGGCGTGGCAGTCCTTCAGACACATGCTCTGGTTATTAGCTGCTAAGAGAGAGTGTCTCAATCAGACATCTTACCATATTTGAACATGTTGGGGGTTTTCTTTCTGACAGTGAGGACAGAAATACGTCATCCTGCTGTTCTCCCCTAAGCGACACACTGTAATTTTGCAGTGGCACTGTGCACAGTTAAGACGCTTATAAACCTTATAGTGTTTAGAAATGGCAGATCCTGCTTTATGGCACTAAAAAAGAAAATAGACAAAATTATGATGTTATGCTCAAGACTGTTATTTAAGTCATCTCTGAAAATGTCAAAAATTTGTACATAGTTCCATATAAAAATTTCAAATAATATAGTAAAAGGTATTGACAAAAATCCAGTAATGTCTATCAAATAAGGTTGGTATGAAATAATTGAGTCATTTTGTTTTAACTTATTAGTATTCCAAACTGTTCCCTGCTGTATCCTCTTATCTAAATGATATATAAAAGTTCTATATTTTAAAATGTCTTTTATGCTTTTAAGGCTTTCTTAATTAAACATAATTACATGGTTGTAAGAAAAGGGCTAGATTAGCTTCAAATCTGATTGCTTTTAGAACAAGGAAGCTGCTCACTCAGTTTCAACGGCCAAAAACCTTATTTTTAGGGGATAAAATTTAACGAGAGCATTTTCTTTGTTGGCCTGATAAAGGGCTTTTTTTTTCCCTAACTCTAGAGATTTGCTAAAAGGAAAATAAAAACTCAGATACATCCGAACAAAGAAATGTTCTATTTGGTATAAGCTTCATTTTAAAAGACCTTTTTATTTTTCTGCTATAGTTTTGTTCTACACACATGTTTTAAAAGCACCTACAAAGAGACTATTTTTGGTTTCTACCAGCAGTGTGAAAATTTAAAAGCTCCGAAATATGACTATATATGGGTTGAAATTACACCAATAATACATATTAATGTAAGCAATGTATGAAATGCCCAATTTGATGTAGGCAGAATACACTGTTTTCTACAGTCATTTTTCTCTGGAAGAACAAATGGGCATGGGTCATTATAAAATGGCCATTATTACTGAAGGCAGAGGATCATTAGAACTTTAGGTAGATTAATGAAATACTTTCATTTCTGAGCATAGTAAAACATATAGAGATATATGAATATAGAAAACAGATTGTGGTGGGAAGACAAGATTACCTATCATCCATTGTTTAAAAGAGAAAGCCCTTTTATCAGGTCTATAGGATCATTGTACTGTTTGCTAACTAATATGTTAATGAAAGCATATGTCATCCTCAGCACAGCTTTTCTTGTACATATAAAAGCATAACTTCATATTACAGATTTTAAAGAAACCTAAATATTATGTAAATAACCTAAAGTTCACATAACCAATGGGAAAATGTAAATGAACCTATTGACTTATCCTTAAGTATAAATCTGTTTAAATTCTTTGTTTCATATGCCCAAATACAAGAATCAACGCAAAATAGCAACACAACTGCTGTTCAACTTTCTACAACTAGAACAAAATACATTCAGAGTGAGGTAAGTTGAGACTGACTTTTGACCCCAAATTTTAAGCATTGATTGTGCCTGTCCTTCAGACGACAGTCTTGCTCCGTGAATCTGCACTCTGACCACCAGAGGGCTACGCCCGGCTTCAGCACCCCGGGAAAGGCAGCAGAGGAAACCACTGGCACTGCACAGTGTTGGAAATATTTGCTCTTACCCTGTAGAAGAGAATGCTGAAATCCCGGGTCATCTTCACAAGGTGATGGGCCTGTTTGTCTGATAGTTGACACACCTTAGTGGGAAAACGTAGTTTCGTAATTTATTTGTAACTATAACCTCATATATTAGTTCTCTTAAAGAGAATTAACAATCAGTTTACAGTTCCTGCACATTCTCTTTCTTTACCACTCTCTAGCTTTGATGTTGGGGATCAAAACTAGGGCCTCATACAATGCTACGCAAGCCATCACCCATGTCTTTGGGTCAGTTCTAGAAACCATTCTCCAGAGAAGCCCAAGTGATTTTAAGAAGCTCATTTTTGTTAAGATTCTATTTTAGTATTGTTGCATTGAACTAACTTGTTCAAAGTGTTAAAAAGCAGGACCTATCGTAAAATTGTCAGAAAATGTTTCTCTTACCATTTAACTACTAATGATTTGGATTTTTATCAAAACCAACAAGAAACTGTATGCAAAAGACAAAGAGGTATATGTGGACTTGTGTAAAAATAATTTACTTAATACAGTCTATTTAGTAGAAATAGTTGGTATCGTTAGAATTTAGTTAACAGTGACAAATCTGGATAAGAGCCTTCGGCGCAGACTTCCTCCCTAGAAACAAATGTGCAGATGCTGCCATTCCAGTCTCTCCTGGCTTTACTCCATTCATCACTATTCTCTAACATCCCTCTCTCTACTAATTGTCTCTCCTAGAAAAGTAAGAGCACAAGTCTCTCCGGTTGGAGAACTAAAAACAAAACCAAGTCCATTCCTTGTCCTAGGATCCCATTCTAGACATCTAACGTTTTTCTCTCTGTGTCAATCCAAGCTAATTGAACAAGGACTGTGAGTTTTCTTCTGCTCTCTGCTCCTTCACTCTTTAGTCCCTACTGCCCGAATTCCATCCTTACCACTCATTGAAACGTTTTTTCTTTCCTGTTGTCGACACCTATGAGTAGGAATACATGTGAATTGTGTAGAGCATACATTTAATGTGCCACATAGAAAAGGCTAATGGCAAGCCTAATCCCTTCATTCTCACACCTCACAGTGACCTCTCTAAAGCTAGCCGCTGTGCTTAGACATTAGGAAACATCTCTGATGAGAACACTTGCCCTCATCACAGGTGGCGCTGTAGCTGTACAAGACACTTTTCTTTTTAAACAGTAAGTGTAATGGGTAAAATATATTTGAAAGTAAAACCAATCCAAGGTATGGGGAAAATAAGCCAAAGTAAATGAAGGACAATTGAGAGCAGGAAGTGGGACACTGCAGCTCTAACAGGGAGGCTGAGACAGCCATACTCATAACCTGACACTTGATGCCAAGACTTGAAAATACCTGGAGTCTGTAGACAGTTCTCAATTTCCTAATACTGTGACCCTTTAGTATGAGTTCTTATGTTCTGTTGACTCTCCAACCATAAATGTATTGTCATTTATAGTTCATAACTGTAATTTTCTAGTTATGAATCACAATGTAAATAAATATCCCTGCTTAACGACCTTAGATGACCCCTGAAAGGGTTATTTGACCCATAAAGGGTTCGTGACTCAGAAGTTGAGAAGGACTGCTGTAGTGACTATGTTGTTCCAGCACAGATTTCCATTTTACATTGGATCCTTATAGTACTTATAAAAAAGTTAGAAACAAAATTTAAACTGTTTATACCTTAACAGTCGGATGGAGTCCACTGTCAAAGAGAGCTTCATTTTTGATGATGTTCCCTACACCAGGCAACACCCTCTGATCCAGTAACACATCACACAGCATCCGATCTCTCTGCTTCTTAACTTCACTTTCTGCTCTTGAGAGACTGAACTTTGGTGAGCATACATCCAATCCTTCCATCATTCTGACTCTTTGTTGGCTTTCCACTGAATTTCTATAGAAAAAAGTATATCAAAGAAGTATATAATTATAATGGCTTTATAATTTTGGAGCCATTAAATGGACTTTGATCTAAATGCAAATGTTTATGTATGTGATAGAATAGGAGATACTTGGGTGGACAATGACAATCCTAGTAATAGAGACCTTTTATTGATTATACAGATTTTGTTAAGCAACATGTGCGATGTCATAACCAAACTATGGATCCAGGCTCTATTGTTTTGCAGCTAAAGTACTTAGTGCCCTTATCTGAATCTTTCTCTGTTAATATCTATTCTCTTTGTTACAATTTTGCATCTGTTAGTTCTTCTGTCAACTAACTGGGATGGGGGTGGGGTTTCATTACCAGTTGAAGAGCAAGATACAAAAACTATTATTATTATTTTTTTAAGCAAAGAGTTAAATCTCTCTCTCTCTCTCTCTCTCTCTCTCTCTCTCTCTCTCTCTCTCTCTCTCTCTCTCTCTCTTTACCTGAGTTTTACTGAAGAGTCAAAGAAACAGATCAAGTCATTGGTGAGCTGCACTTCAAAAGCTGGAGAAACTCCACCTCTATTTTCACACTTAGGCGGGTTAATCAAGATGGAGCCTTTCATTCCAAAATGAATCCTGAAACAGAGCCAGCCCATTTTTGAGTAACAGAAGCATATCATGTGTCATCATTTTAGTTGTTTTTTGAAAATCACAAACAAACCAATGTTACTCGGGATAGTTACTTTTAAAGAGGAAAAAATAAGTAGCTAAAAGCACTTTTTAGAGAAACTGTAAGTTCCAAATACTTAGTCCAAAACAACAGAGCTGTTGTTTCTAAAGTTGGATAAAATATCTTTGTTCACAGAAAACTTTAGCATACTTCCATATTTATTGATTCAAAAGCCTAAGCCAAAAACTGGTTATGATTTCTTTCTATATTCTACAAGGTCCCTAACATTCAGATTCCTTATTTTAGCCACAATGAACTGGAAGATTTATCTATTGCAACCTAAGGTATACAGGTTAATATATGCATCTCTTGCCTACTGTTTGACCTAAGCAGAGACATTTTCACATACACACACACACACACACACACACACACACACACACACAAATGTGCATGCGTGTACACACATGCATGCATACACACATACATGCAATACATTCATACATGCACAGACATGCATACACATGCATACATGTACATGTACATGTACATACACATACACCCCCAAACATACACACACACACACACACACAGAGAGAGAGAGAGAGAGAGAGAGAGAGAGAGAGATTTGTGAGAGACAGAGAATGAGTAAACAAAGCTTATACAATTCTTTTCATTTTCAGTTACTTTTATGCATATCGGGAAGAAGGTATTTATAAATATTTACAGTTAACTTCAAAGCCACAATAGAGCAATGAAAAATTCATAGCCTTTCAGATTTTGTAGAATTGATTAGCCTGTCCAGTTAAGAAGAAGCGATTTTGCAAGACCTCCGATGAAGATCACAAATTATTCTGTGCCTTTCAAATCTGTTTCCTCATGGCTTGGTTGAGTTAATAAATGTGGTGCTTTTGGCAGTGAATGGTACTGCTGTGTGCTTCTACTTGCAAAGCACTGTGTCACAATACTACACAAGGTTAACAAGTCTAGCTTTTAAATGCCGGCTTCAAACTCTGTGAGCCCCACTATCAATCATAAACGAATTCTACATGCCCTATAGTTCCTGACGGGAAAAATGTGTGCCTGTAAGTACTTCATAATTTAGCTTATGGAGGTTTAGCCCCAGTGAAAGGTGTACACTGTCATGCCCAGGAGCCATCATATCTAAAATCTTTGCAGCTGCACAGCTCATAAAGTGGATTCTAAATCACTTTCTATAATGAAACCACATCCACATCAAAAGCCTCAAAGGTCACGACCCAAGTAAAACGTAGGAGTAGCCCCAATAAGAACTACAAACAAAGCTGATGCACCATTGTCTTGGAAATACATTCAGTGTAGGGACAAAATGCATATAAAACAACCACTTTAGCTCATATTGATTTGTATTTATAATATTAAATAGCTAATTGTCACTGAGCTCCAATAAACAAATAAATGCCATGCACCTTTAAGAGTAAGAATATATTGGCATCATTAAACTCTTTGAGGCACAGCAGCATGCGGGCAGTTCTAACAATTAACCCGGATGTTTTATGATCTGAATATCAGCTCGTGAGCCCGTATTACCTCCAGGAAAAAGATTTCAAGAGAAAGCCACTACACTAATAAATAATAATAATAATAATAATAATAATAATAATAATAATAATAATAATAATAATAAATAGGTAAGGAGAAAAGAACTAATTTTTTAAGGAAAGTTCTAAATACCAAGTGTGGGGTCGTGTGCGGGCTTGTAATCCCTGCAGTCCTGAGAGTGTACTTAGGTACTCACGGAGGAATGAAAAGGGATGCTCAGGCCAGGAGACTCAAAAGTGCAGCCTTTACAACCCCAACAGCATCCTTATGAAAGGCGGCCTGCTTTGCAAACATTTTTCTAACACACAGAAGTATTGACAGGTGTGGCCGAGGGTGAGGGGGATCAGGAAACCTCTGTCCAAGCAGTGCATTTAGCTCTGACTTACAAAGTGTAAAAACCCGAGACAGAATAGGAAAGCCTCTTGCCACCAGGTGCTGACTGGAGCTCCCCTGCTATTGAGAGTGAGGCCAAAACAAAATTATCTTTCCCTGGAGATGAACCAGGGATACATAGATTGGCACAGAACCCTGAAATGATTCAAAGAGAACCTATTCTTTCAGGAAGAACATCTGGAACACGAAAACACCTACAGAAGCTATGGCAAAGGACTGTGACCCTGAAACACCGCAATCCTGTGGTCTGCAGAGACCTATTCAGAAGAAATTAGAACCTTGCCTCCATAGTGATATTGGAAGTCATGGGTAACAAGCAACATGAGTCTCCTTTGAGAGGAGGGAGCATAGAGATCCCCTCTGTGATGTGAATTTGTTTTGCGGGATTGGCAGAAACCTGACAATGGAGCAGAAAAAGGAGAAACTACACAGGGTCACCCATGCAGCGACAGTGGGAGATGGAGTTCTCTTTTTTTAATGTTCAAAATTAATATTAATGTTTAAAATGTTTGCAGAATGGCAAGCAAGTTTCTGAGACATTTTAAAACCCAGAATACAAAACTAGAATAAAGAATGATAGGGCCAGGTGTGGTAGCACATGCTAGGCCCTCTGGCGGCAGAAACAGGGAGATCTCTGTGTGTTCAAAGTCAACCTGGTCTACAGAATGAGTTCCAGACCAGTCATAGCTAAGTTGTGAGGCTGGTTGCAAGAAAACAAAACAAAGCAAAACAAAATAGCAAGAGCTAAACCAAAGAATAAAACAATTCACCCACCTTCAAAAGAACAGGAAGAAGGGTGCCTCACAGACAGGCAAGTACAGCTAGGAAGCAAGTGTTACAGATATGGAAGGAAGCTCAATGATGTTTGCAAGCCCACTGCCCCCTCACCCAACCTCAGCACTGCTGCTAGAGGGGGCGCTGTGATGGGCCATGAGGAAACAGACCATCTCTGGAAAGGACCTGAATCCAAACGTTCCCTTAACCTGCTGGCATGTGTGGATGTGCTGGAATGCAGGAAATAAGCCAATTGCTCTGTATACTGCATGCAGAGGTAACTGATATATTTAGTCATTGAATTGAACCCCAAATCATGCAAACCGTGGCATATTCTGGGAGAGGAACTCTACCCTTCATCTGTGAGCCACATCTCTGCCTTTTTATTGTTTAGACAAGACCTCACTTTCAGGATATCCTGATTCCTCCTGGCTCAGCTGCTTGAGTGTCTGGGATCATGAATAGCCACCAGCAGGCCCAGTTAGGACAATGCTTTTGTTTCTAAATCATGTACAGTAAACCAGTTGAGGAGTTGCAATCAAACCATGGTGAGTAGGAGGATGGCAGCAGGAAGATTAGACATTTAAGGTCATCCTATACTATAAAGCAAGGTTAAAGCAGCCTGTGACTTTGACACTGTCTCAAAGAACCAACAAACCACCCATAGATACATTGTTAATTAAATGCACACTTTTATGTATTTATAAATGAACCAAAATATAACTTAGATTTGAAAAAAGTAAAAATATTTGCCTTAGGCTTGGGATATAAAAGGTGAAGTGCTTGCCTACCATGTGGGAAGTCCTCAGTCCAACTCCTTATTGTGTAAGTTTCCTGAGATTGAAATACTAGATCCTTCAGGGAAGCTCCTTAAGGTAAACAACTCAAAATGTATTCATGAAGTCCCTGAAACTGACCACATACACTAGGTTCCTCTCTGCCAGAGCAAGGAATAAAAGCTGAGAGTTGTCCCTCTTGGAGAGGCAAAGCCAGGCTGCAAAGAAGACTATGAGACCCAAACATCTGCCTGGAAGAAGCAGAAACCAGAGAAGCTGCCTGGAAGAGGTGTAGAACAACTGAGGTACTTAGAAAGGATACCCTCCAATTTGCTGAGCTGTCTGCAGCCTTTTTGAGTTGTCATCCAAGCCATCCACTTTGGTGATACAACTGTCTTTGAGCCATCTCTGCTCCTATAAGCAATTATATTTGATGAGTAACCCCAACACAACAAAATGGTTCACCAAGTTGGACTTTGGTGGTATCCATTCTCTGCTCTGGCTTGAGCTCCGTATTTGTGGTGAGCAGACCTTCGTGTTATGTCTCACCAGGAATGTTTTGTCACACAATACCTTCAGAATCACACATACACAAATATAAAAGTAGAATGTCGGGTGGATGGTGGGGGGAACCTGTATGGGGGAGGGGGAGGGGATAGGGGGCTTATGGACAGGAAACCAGGAAAGGGAATAACATTTGAAATGTAGATAAAGAAATATATCTAATAAATTTTTTTTTCAAAAGACAAACAAACAAAAAAAGTAAAATGTCGTCCAGGAAGATACACAGCCAAGCAGAAAAGTAGTTCTCTGAGAAGTAGGACATCTGCATCTGTCTGGAAAGGGTCATTTTACTTAACAATCATCCCAATTGTTAGATGTATCTGTAATGTTTGCCATTTCTGGTCATTTAAATAACAGAGAATTGTGAGGAAAAATCCTGAGTTGTAGCTGGCCTCTCCTTCAGTTCTGCCAGAAAAACTTCCTGTTAGTCTTTAAAATTTCCTACATCAAGTAAAATCTCCTACATCGAGGTAAGACTTACCCTATTTCTTCCTAAGAGGCTTTCAGGGCCTCCCTAGAACTCTACAGTGTTACTCAGGGTTGCAGCTTGTGGGACAGACATGCAAGGCTCCCCTCTTCCTTGCTCTGCAGCCTTGAACAAGTAGCTTAGCCTCTCTGAATCCACATCAGTAAACTACACAATGCTGTGTTTCCCAGTCCTAGAGATGTACAGCAAAAGAGGAACCAGATGAAAAGTGAAACATCTAGTTTGAATGAAGACTGGTTCAACACACAAGAGAATGTGATAAAGAAGGAATGAGGCTTGCCACTGACAGACCCAGGTTATTGAAGGACGAGATCCGAAAAGGCTCCATGTGTACCAGGGGACAAGCCATGGTTACTTCCGGTCCTCTCACAGACCTTAGTCATACACTGATCACTTTTTAGCATCACCCTCTGACACCTGCCTGAACTTCTTAGCCTCCTCTTTTTGGGGAAAGGGTTCTTGTTGTGGTGCCAGCAAATGCCAAATTGCAGTGGGCTTCATTAATTTCCTGGGATGCATTTGACTGTATTTATACCAATTGGTAGTAGTCGGCCACTGTGCTAGAGGGTGAACTGAGTGTGACTGTCACACAGTGGGCCCGCAGTAACACAGTCCACACTGAAAGATGGGAGAATTGTCTACATGAACTCAATTGCCACATTTATTACCTTTAATCATTAACTGTGGCCCCTCCTGGCTGGCCCGGGGCAGGGCTGTGTGTCTCTCTTCTGTTTACTTCACTTCAGGAGCTTCTCTTCATTTCCTATCATTGGCCCCTGGCCAGAGCTTTCTGTCCCTTTTTTCCATACCTCTCCTGGCTATTTTCCACAAAGTGTTTTTTTTCCCCTTTTCCTTTGTTTTTGTTTTGTTTCTGTAATCTTGTGACCATTTATTTACTCTTTGTTTACAGATCAAACGTGAAAGACTGACATCGACCTCAGGGTTATACATAGATCTCTTTTTAGTGAATGACAGGGCCTTGTAGACCTCATATAGCAGATTGAATTATTCAGTGTCCCCTCTGTTTGGCAGGTTCTTGTTGGGGTGCGAGTGCCAAGCCAGCCTGAAATACACTTCATTAGTTTCTTTGTAGGAAGCACTTGACTCACAACAACAACAGTTTGCCATCTTGGCGCATAGTTGACTGTGGACTGGGGCAGTGATCCGGACTGAGCTTGGTGTTACTGAGCTTGGCAGGTAGAGGTCTCTGGGTCCTGGGATGGAGCCTCCACTGACATCACAAAGGTCCCTTTCATAGTTAGAGCCTATTGTATAGCCTGCAGCTACAGCTTAGCACAGAGTAGCAACCCCCCCCCCCAACCCCTGCACTGACAGGCAGGTGATAGAGGGGAGAGCAGCATTTTTCCCCAGGGTCCCCTGGGGCCTCCCAGTGTGAGCTGGGGTTAAGGCAGATGGGCTGGGTCAGCAGCTGGCAGGGGCTTCCACTCTCTCCACCAAGCAACCCCACCACAGCCATTTTCATTCTACCAATAATTGAGCTACCTACCCCCTTTCTACCATTGGACTCAGTTTCTGCAGCTTTTTGAGCGCAATATGAGGAGCATGGGGGATGCAGTGGAAAATTACAGACATGCTTACTGACTGCGGAGGATCATCTCACCGCATCTCAAGGTAGCCTTTAGTCCTATAGGAAAAGGACCTAGAAGGGCATAAACACCAGAAGGATGGCTCCTTGCTGGATGGCCTCTCAGGGGACCCTGTAGTTGCCTCATGTACTCCTTATGACAGATCTCCAAGGAGCTGGAGTTCTGAAATCATTAAAACGATGAAAAGCAACCACAACCACCAAACCCAAAAAACAACTACTTACACATTCACTCAGTTCCACACTCTACAAACTCAACGGAAAAGCGATTACCAATACAAAGTTTAAGTACTTATGTAAGGCTATTCCAGAAATGATATGCAAGATTTATGTAAGATTTATTTATTTATATAAATCTTATATATATCATATATATAATATATGAGATAAATAGAATATGAACTGAAATAGGTGATAAAAACTAATTTTAATTAAAATATACTTAAGATGCTTATCATACTCATTTTACTTTATATAATCATTCATTGAAATTAATGATTGATATATTAAGAAACCAGTACTAAGATTCATGAACAGATGAACGTTTTTTAACAGACTTAACTAAAAAAAAGAACTCTTCAAGGAACAGATTAACACATGCACTAGTAAATGAACTTAAACATAGAATGACAGAAATGAAACAAAGTGAGAGGTATTGATTTAGACATACTTTAAGAAAAATAAAATCATCTGCTGTTTTCCATAGCTACTGTCCTTCCTTCCTGCAGCGTCAAATATTACAGTTATTTATTCCTATGCGAGACAGTCAGACCTCTCTTTACATTGTGCGTTTGTGTGTTGGATTCTCCTGACTTTCCTTACTTGTTTCCTTTAGTGCCCTCTTTATTTTCAATACATCCTTTTGGTGAGTTCTGAATTCTCTGTTGAGAGGTTTATTGTTCTGGCAATTTAGCGGCTTCCCTGCTGCCTTCTGTCTTGCAGAGTTTCTGATGAAAAGCCCAATGTACTTTTCAACTTTGTTTCTACATATGTCTCTTTCCATCTAGTTGCTTCCAGGGTTTGTCTTCATCTGGGCTTCTCAGCACAATGACTGGGTATGTGTGAAGGATATTTGTTTTTATTTCTTTGAACTTCTACTATATTGGGTTTGCTAAGGAAAATTCTTGCCCATTTAACTCTATAAAAATCTCTCTTTTTTTCTTTGGGTTACAGGTACATATATTTGCTTTAGACTATCTGACATCCCAAATCTTCAATCATTATATACAACCCTTCTCTGATTTTGCTAATTTTTATGTTGTTGTGATCAGAAACCCTGAAAAAACAATCTAAGAAAGAAGAAGGGTTTGTCTTAAATCAAACTTCAAGGGAGTACATGTATTGCTATCATGGCAATATATATACTATAGTATATATATTGATGTAGTACATATATACCTTTTAAGGCAGTATATATCCCATTCATAAAGAGGCAAAATATACCTTTATAGAGGATCTAGGGATATATATATATATATATATATATATATATATATATATATATACTTTAGAGCAGTTGGGGCTTGAAAAATCTCATCATATTGTCTCTGCTATAAGGAAGGAGAAAGCCATTTGTATTCAATTCAATTATATTCCTTTTTTTATGCAGCCCAGTACACAAGTTGCTCTTCTTTGGACAATCAATCAAATTCATCAAGATAATCCTTTACAGGTCTGGTTAGAGGTTAATCTAATCTAGATAACTTTCCCAGGTATGCCCAGAGGCTTATCTTCTAGGTGATTCCAGATCCTGTAAGTTGATAGTCTATATTAGTCATCTATTGATTTTATATTTTTTAATGTTATCTGTTCTGCCTTTCCCTTTCTTCCAAGGCCTCCAAACACAGTGAGTTAATAGTCTATCGATACAAATCTATTAAAAAAAACACATAGGAAAGGAAAATTAACAATTCATTGGAAGGGAGTGTTATCCTAATACCAGAATTAAACAGAAGAATATATGAATATAATACTTTAGGCCAACATCTGTCATGAAAACAAATAAAAACATTCTCAATAAAAGAAATCTAGCAATATGCAGAAAGGGTAAACTATCACAATGAAGTAGGAAGATTGGTAAGATTATGATAAGATCAGTCTGTATAATTCACCATGTATGTGCACTGCAGAACAGAGCATCAGCCTTAAGTGTGCCCTAAAATACTCTTTGCTATTCTCACCTCAACGGGGCAATGAAAGACCTGAACATACAGATAAGGACTCTCTGGAGGGCCACAGACAAGACAAAGCAATGTAGCATCATCTAGAACAAATTCTATTACTTGTTTCTGAATTCGTGCTAAGTCAGCTATTCTTTGGAATGCTGGGTATACATGGGCAAAAGAAGGTGAGCCAAAGTCCCTCTTTTCGCAGCATCAATTGAGGAAAGTAAGGGAGCATTATGGAAAGAGCAAGTCCAGCCAACAGCGATTGGACTGTATGAGTGTTGCTACAGCAGCACTGCAGAGGGATGCTGAACAGAGGACTAGGGATTCTGGGGAGGCCCTGCGAGGGACAAAAGTGCTTCTTGTCCATCAGGTCACCAATGGGCCTGCACAGTGCTGTAGAGCAGACATGTTCACCTGTTAGCTTCCTTGTTAGCAGCTTTCAAATAAATTCTTTTTAGCTCCCAAGCCACCCTGCATTGTTTGATGCTGTCTGGCAGCAATCTATCCCCGCCGCACAAGTGTGGCTATGTTGTAGATGTTATCTACCATACAAACAAGAAAGGTAGTACCTGAGGCAGGAAAAAAATAAAGCAAACAGCAAAGAGAGTAAGGGTGCGTTATCTCACAGTCTACTCAATATCACAGTCGGATTCCCAGGTAGTGCACTCTAAAAAAAGATAATGTGTTTGGGAGGGAAGAAAGGAAAATGCCACAGTTCACAGATGCTATAAATATTTACCTCGATTGCCTATCTCAAACCAGAACACCCTGTAAATGCCAAAACATGCAAATATGAAAACTAGAGTAATTGAGGTCAGCAAAGGTGCAGGATACAAGGCTAAGGCACACTCAAACATTTTACTAGAGAAGAACTGAAAATTCAAATTTTAAAAATCAACCCTTTACAATAATATAAATCATCAAATGTTCTGGACAACCCTCATTGTCAACTTGATACAGCTTAGAGTCATCTATGAGGAAGATCCCACTTGAGGAATTGGCTGGCTTAAGTTGGTTTGTGAGCATGTCTCTGGGGCATGGTCTTGATGTAAGAGGTCAGAGTCCTCTTAGGCTATATAAGAAACACACATGGTATATACACTCACTGATAAGTAGATATTAGCCCAAAAGCTTGGAATACCCAAGATACAATTCACGGACCACATGAAGCTCAAGAATAAGGAAAACCAAAGTGTGGATGCTTCAGTCCTTTTTAGAAGGGGGAATCACATACATGAGGAAATGCAGAGGCAAGATGTGGAGCAGAGACTGAAGGAAAGGCTGTCCAGAGACTGCCCAACCTGGGGATCCAGCCCATTTGCGGTCACCAAACCCAGACACTATTCCAGATGCTAGGAAGTGCATGTTGGCAAGAGCCTGATATAGCTGTCTCCTGAGAGGCTCTGACAGAGCCTGATAAATACAGAGGCAGATGCTTACAGCCAACCATTGGACTAAGAATGGGGTCCCCAATGGAGGAGTTAGAGAAAGGACTGAAGGAGTTGAAGGGGTTTATAACACCATAGGAAGAATAACAATGTCAACCAATCAGAACCCCCAGAGCTCCTAGGGACTAAACCACCAACCAAATAATACACATGCAGCCACCTATGGCTCAAGCTGCATGTGTAGCAGAGGATGGACTCGTTGGGCATCAATGGGAGGAAAGGTCCTTGATACTGTGAAGGCTGGATGCCCTAGTGTAGGGGAATGCCAGGGCAGGAAGGTGGGAGGGAGTGGTTTGGTGGGTGGAGAAGCACCCTCATAGAGGCAGGGGGAGGGGGCGATTGGATATGGGGTTTCCGGAGGGGAAACCTAGAAGGGAGATAACATTTGAAATTTAAATAAAGAAAATATCCAATGAAAGAAAAGAAAAAAATGGAGGGTGGGGGGGACCTGCCTAAGTATGAGCTAGTACACAGTGATTCTTCATGGTTTTTGTTTCAGTTCCTGTTAGAATTACTGCCCAACTTCCCTCAATAATAAACCATGGCCTGGAGATGTAAAGTAAAACAAACCTTTTCTTACCTAAGGTGCTTTGGTCATAGTGTTTGTTAGAGCCACAGATCCCAGCTAAAGCATCAACTTACCTAGAGATATGAAATATGCCTGGGGCTGAAAACTACAAAAACAGATAAAAGAAATAAAAAAGCTATGTGTTCTGTGTTGATAGGGCAGGGTACAACATTGTTAACCTAATAACAATCACCTAATGATGCACAGATCCAGTGTAAACTCTATCAAACCCTGAAGAATCCTTAATCAGAATTTTGTAGCAGTCAAAAAGTTGAGCCTAAAATTTGGAAAACCATAAGAAATAAAACAGTCAAAATAATCTTGAAACTTCCTAAAATATACATATATACACTTAATACAGAGCTACCATATTATGGAGGAGACAATATCCAAACTATACTTCACATGCTACCAAATAAACCTCTCCAGTACCAGGAATGGGTTACATGATTTGAGTGATTGGGAAACCTTGTCCCATAGATCCCTCCTCTAAACATTACCCACTATCACCAAACTTGGCAGTAAGACCCTGTTACTGAAGATATCACATACTTAGGGCACAGAATATGAAATTCAGCTGGTACTCATCTGGGAACTTCATTCCTACCAGCTAGAGTTCATAGTACTGGAAGCTGTCATGCACACAACTGGAGGAGAAAAGTAATTATGAATCTCACCCAGCTATGATCTCTGTGAACTGCAAAAATGATCAGCCTGTAAGATATGCCCACTGGAGCAAGAGTGGCATGAATGTTATGGGACCAACCAAACATATTTTTTTCTTTTCTTTAAGAACTACTCTATGGACGGAGCCTGTAGCTTACATTATTAATGAAGCCAAAAACCTGAGACTAAATTGGTAATGGGTCCTAGAGGAAACCTACTACTACTATTTTGTTCAATGAACACAGCAATAAAATGCCTCTGGATGACATACTGCTGTAGCTATTGATGAATGCATCCCTCAACCCTAATCAGAGGTTTCTTCTTGTAGACGGTAACTAACACAGGCCCACAAGTAGACACAAACAGAGAGTAAAAGATGTTGGAATGCACAGCCCTATGAGGGATGTCTTCATTACATCCTTCACTTCAAGGCTCAGGGATCTATGTGGAGATGGAGGACAGAAAAATTGCAAGAACCAGAGGTGGTAGATGATGTCATGGGTGCGGTGTCTTCTACATACTATAGGACAGATGCGCATATGAATTTACAGAGACTGTGATAGCATGCAGAGGAGAAAGTCCTACCCTTAGCCAAGAAGCTATTCACAATTGATAGCTTCTGGGAAAGATCTTCAGTGAGATATGAATGGACATATCAACCAGATTTCAGGGATGGCTCCATGCTTAGGACTGGTTGGGCCACACAAATTAAACTCCATTTTTGGTTTGTTTGTTTGTTTAAGGAGAAAGAACATGAAATTTGCTAGGTAGAGAGGTCAGGAGAGTCTAGAAACAGTTGGAGGAAGGAAAAGAATACAATCAAAATATACTGTAAGAAATTCTGAAAGACTAAATAAAATACATCAAATGACTAAAACAGGATGACTCATCTAACATATCTGAACTTACTTTAAAACTACTTTAAGATACTGTATTCTTAATGAAAATGGATACCTAGATCCATTAAATAATATGGTGAGCTCAGAAATACACATATGAGGCCAACTGTTCTCTTGATAACATTGCAAAGAAATGTGTGAGAGAAAAGGTAATCACCACACCAGGTGTCAGGACAACAGCATATAAACAGAGAGGAAATACCATACAAACAAAAAGCACTAAAATGCTTGTCTTGCACTTTACTCAGACTTAACTCAAGTGGATCAGTATCCTAAATATGAGTGCTGAGATAATAACCGTACACAAATAAAATGTCACAAGTGACTTTGTAGTGGGGAACGTTTCAAAGATTTTAGTAAAATTTTTGATCCAAAGAAGAAAACAAAAGAATTTAGAAGTCATTAATACTAAAAATAGTTATCTTCAAAAGACATAATTTAAAAACAAAATGAAGAGACAAGACATAAAAATAGTTTAGAAGTACACTTTTTGAATTTAAAGTCATATTGTAATATGGGATTCGGTTGAGTTTGTATTACTAAATTCAGATTCCAATAGCTGTCTGCCTCTGACCTTGAATTGTTACACAGAAGAGTCATTAGGGCTGCAGGAAATTCAAAGTAAGCAAGCCGGTGAATTTTTTCCCTATCCATATATTGAGATAGGTGCTCTCCAGGGATGCCACTAGTTCACGTAGCTTGAAGATATGATTGCCCTTGTTTAGAACTTCATGGAACACTTACTGACAGCCCTCCACTGAGAAATGACTCCCTCCTTATCACTGTAGTGGGGGAACATTTGATAAAAAGCCTACCTCTCATCTTCCCTAAATAAATCTACACTTAGCACCAAGAATCAATAACATATCAATGTTTTCAACTATCATCCATGGATTCCATTGTGCCTGACTCTCTCCAGTGCTAAGTGTTTTCAACCACATCAATCTACCAAGGTAATAATGTACCCAGCAATACATCATTACTGCATGAACCAGCCAACATATGCTGATACTATCAATTCCAGACTAAGGAAAACCATGAAGTGACAATGTGGCCCAAGGACAGAAGCTGCTGACAAGTAAAAGAACACCTCAAAGGAGAAGCAATTACAGAAACCTGGGGTACTCCAAATATGTAGGCGATGAGATGCAATAAATAACTAGAGAGCCATGTCCCCTCTGTGAGTGTCTCTTACCTTCCCTTGTTAGAATGAGAAGTAACAGCTCTTCCCTTGTCAAGTGCTATCTGGTCAACATCATAAAGGAAACCAAACAAGAGCCCAGGAAGCAAACTCATACTCACTGTTTGCAAAATCTGAAGCTAACTCTAAAACCACACAGTGATTTGATAGACATAGGAAACCACAGACCTGTTTCATTTACTTGAAAAAGTTAAATAGGTAGTCGTAAATCTAACATTATCAAAGCAATAATATATATTATACCATATAGTATACAGAGAGAGAGAAAGAGAGAGAGGCAGAGAGACAGAGAGAGACAGAGACAACAGAGAGAGATACACACACACACACAGAGAGAGACAGAGAGAGAGAGAGAGAGAGAGAGAGAGAGAGAGAGAGAGAGAGAGCGCACTTGTCCTTCTTTGCCTATATATTATCCACATATTCCCATAAGAACCCTGAGACAATGGATGACTTAGTGTGTCTGTCGGAAGTTCGTGAATTCTTTAAGTTCCCAAATTCCACACAAAGCTTCAGACAAAGAAGACAGAAAAAAAAATACAAAAATCTAGTGACACACTAAAACCAAACTAGAGTCTGTCAGAAATGCAAAATAACCTATGTTACAGAAAGCAATTAACATTTGCTGAAAATCAAAACAGAGCCTTGGCTCCAGTGGACTAGAGAAGCCCTGCAGGCCTACAAATGGTGTTTTTTTTTTTTAAGAGAAATAGAAGGACAGGCCTACGAGGAATGAGGACACTCATCACAATGCATTCTTCTTGTGCTTTTTTTTCTATAACAGAATCCCAGCCTTTCATGTTGGAGAGCTTTTAAATCTGGAACACTTTCTCCATGGTTAGATGTGAAACTTGGAAAACTGGTAGCAAACCCTTCCACCCACCTTTACACATGGAGCTGCATGGCACATTGGACAGGTCTGTCTTACCGTAAAGCTCTTGGGCCAAAGTACATAAACAGCTCCTTCCCCAAGGTTTCCACACCACTGTAAACACATCCATTAAACAGTCTCAAGACTTTCCAGCCAGAATCTTTAGCATTCATTGGAGCAGCCTAGTAGAAAATAGATACATATTTAACACACATACACACATGCAAATTCTCAACACAATTACAATGCAATTCTTAAATCCAGTTCTATTACTCCATGACTAGGTTCATGCCTGAAGGAAGAACGACCTCTAACATGTCACATAATACAATCAGCTATTTACATATATTTGTCCAACTACTATGCAGTCACTGGAAAGGAGAATGGCCAATTTTTTTAATTGAAAAATAAAAGTCACTGTAAATAATTGAGATGACCTTTTCCAAGACCATATTATGTGTACATGCATGAAATTACAGGAAAGTCATGAGAATTGTTGTAAAACTAACAGCTAAACTATAAAGCCTTCTACTTCTAAAACTCTGTATAATCAAGTTTCTTGAAAGGGTTTTCAGACTGGACTGCTAAAAGTGAAGGCTAATTATGAAAACAGACACTTTAGCTGTACCTGTGAAGTTTTAGGCAAGTAAAGAATAGTTAAGTCAAAAATTCACAATAAAAGAGAGAGACAGCAAAGTCAGCTTGAGGCACATAGACAGTTAAGAAAGCTAATAAGTAAGATGTCTTCTTCCCATGGTTTGTGGAAGATGAGAACTGAAGTCTGGCATTCAGAGTAGGGAGTCTAATTCAAGATCTGCCCCAGAATGTTAATATTATGAACATAATGTTACCACAAAGAAAAGGAAATTTATTTTCTCATCAGCCTTCCCAAACCAAACAGTAGAGCTGGAAGTGCAAGTCATGTAATCACAAATATAACGTGAAACATAAACACACACTACAGGTTCTTTTGTGGGGGAAGATAAGGAATGGGATTTGGTTTAGATACTGATAATGTTTGTTTTCTTAAACTTGGCAGTATGGATAGTGTTCCTTATATCATGCTTTATTGTTTATACATGTTTCATAGGCAGCATTTAATGAACTCAAAATATAATAAAATATTAAATATATATATATCGAGGTAAAATAAGGGAGGATGGAGAGATAGCTCAGTGGTTAGGAATACTTGTTGCTGTAACAAAGGACTCAGATTGGCTCCCAGGACCTAAATTGAACTAGAGGATCTTATGCTTTTTTTTTTCTGGTCTGTGTGAATGTATGGCACATACAAAGTGCACATGCATAACACAGGTAAGGCACTCATGCATACAAAATAAAAATAAATGCATTTTTACAAAAGATAAAACAAGCACAGGTGATAACCGCACATTTTTAAAAAGATTTTTTATATTATTTTTAGTGTTTTAGTGTGCATGTGGCAGTGAGAGGGGGTGGGGATTGAGTAGTGTGGTAGTCAAGGCCAGAAAGAGTATTGATCCTTTGTAGCTAGAATTACACACATTTATGAGGCACCCGGTGTGGATACTGGGATCCTACTCAGGTCCCTGGAGGAGCAGCAAGTGTTATTCACTGTGAGAGCTTCTTTCTAAGCCCCAACCTATAGATTTTAAATTTTGACATTGTATTTATGTCCATCTATGAGCTTAGACACATGTGGATTCAATGTTGCATACCAACCCACTGGTGTCAGAAGAAGGATTCTGGTTTCCTTTCCCCTCATTCTGTCTTCTTTTCCTCTGAGTCAGGAGTCTTTCTCTGAACCAGAGGCTTGTGTTCTCTCAGCTAGGTTGAAATCCACCAAACCCAAAGATTTGTAACCACTTATGACTGGGTTACAGGCACTCAACAGGGTGGGTGCTGAGATCTGAATTCCGATCCTCATAATATTGCACTAAATGCTCTACAATGCTCCAGCTCT
This sequence comes from Rattus rattus, assembly GCF_011064425.1. Classification (NCBI taxonomy): domain Eukaryota; kingdom Metazoa; phylum Chordata; class Mammalia; order Rodentia; family Muridae; genus Rattus; species Rattus rattus. The sequence continues at coordinate 34,570,397 of NC_046166.1, forward strand.
CCCCTCTGAACCACAACCACACACACACACACACACACACACACACACACACACACACACACACACACACACACACATACATGTTAGTACACATTAACTCTTAATCTTGGATAATCACTCATTCACCTCTAATTTCTTTTTCTTTCTTCTCAAAAGGCTAATGGTTGCTCAGAAGATTTTGAATATCAGAGGAAAAAAAACCTCTTGTCTTCAGTTTCAGGGAAATAATATTCTCCCACCATTTTCAAACTTTTGGCTTATGAATAAGTGTTATTCTAAGTGCTTCACTGTAATATGTCTACTCTTTATTTTATTAAGTTGGTCTTTGTTCTAAAAGAAGGGAAGAAACTATGGTGTTTATGTCTGAGAAATAACAAGTGGATTTGGAAGAGAACTGAGAACAGCCATTCTCCCACTATTTGAAGTTGCAGCAGACATGGCTCATGGCAGAATTTTCCACTGCCTAAAGTTCAAGGAAGTTTAAAGGAATTTTAAGCCTGTCATTTATCTTTACTTTTCTTTTCCTTTTCTCCCTTTGTCTATCTCATTATGTAACCTTGACTATCTGGAACTTACGACGAACACCAGGCTGGTCTCAAACTCACAAAGATTCTGTCTCATCCTTCCAAGTGCTTGTTATTAAAGGTATGTGCCACCATTAAGGATTTCCATCCTGTCATTTGTGGTAAGTACTGGGAAATTAGTTTCAGGCTCAGAATGATTGATAAACATAGACAAACAATATTAAAAGCAAAAGCATTCTGAGTTCTGCATAAAACATAGGAAAAAACTCAGAGATTCTAGCATTAGGTATTACTGGTCCAGTTGTTACCATATCCTTAGAACTTCTGCTTCTAAATTCTCTTCTGTTTCAGAAATGCCAGGACCAACCATGGCTTGGAGAGGTGTTCTGAGAGAAGGGGTGTTTGAGGGCAGAAAGAAAAAAACAGAAAGAAAGAAAGAAAGAAAGAAAGAAAGAAAGAAAGAAAGAAAGAGAGAGAGAGAGAGAGAGAGAGAAGAAAAGAAAAGAAAAGAAAAGAAAAGAAAAGAAAGGAAAAGAAAAGAAAAGAAAAGACAAGACTACTAGTCAAATCGTGGGTTCAACGTGGCAGCCTATGTTCTACTGGGATGTCTTTCCAGACTAATCTCTGTAGATAGCTCTTGGCTCTATAGTGTGCTAGAGACAGCTCTTTAGACTGTTCTCTCTCTCTCTCTCTCTCTCTCTCTCTCTCTCTCTCTCTCTCTCTCTCTCTCTCTCTCTGTGTGTGTGTGTGTGTGTGTGTGTGTGTGTTGTTCTGCTCTGTTCTAGACAGCCTTTTTCTTGCATTCTAAAAAAAAACCTCTCTAGTTGAAACAGCTAGTTTTCTGCTCAAGATAGCTTTCTTTGGTTGAGACAGTTCTCTCTGTTAGTAAAAATTCTAAAAGCTCCTGCATATGTCATGGGTTTTCAGACCAAAGTCAAAAAGAAAAAAAAGAAAGTTGAGAAAGTTGGCTTTTCTGACCAAGTCAGAAATCCTGTTAGAAAAATTCTAAAAGTAATTCTTCAGCTTTCTAATCAAATCAGAAGGCTAAAAAAATTTCCAAAGAATTGTGTTCGATTGCTGCTTGAAAACATTCTAAAAAAAATCTCTTTTAGCTAAGTAATTCTTGGGATTTCTGACCTCAGAAATCATGTTAAAAAAAAATTCTTGAAGAGAGCTGTGTTCACTCTCCAGAGATCTCCAGATAAGGTCAGCTCCACTAGAGAAGAATTCTAAACAGCAAGAACATTTTTCTTTCTTAACATTGCAAAAGAATTCAGAGATCAGCCTGCCTCTGTTAAGAACAAACAATAAGCTAACTGGATGGGACCCTGCTCTGGAATTACCATTCAGACCATGTCTGGACCTAAATTCACTCTATCCCAGGCTGACCTGGAACTCAGGAATCTTCCAGCATTTATATCTGCCTGTTTTTCTGACATGCTGGTTCATAGTGTGGCCGTCTCTCTTCTTTTAAGTCTGTGAAATTTCTTATACAATTCATATTGCATCCTGATATTTTTGCGTAATTGAGAAGTTACATATTTTGAACTCACGTTTTAGAGTTCTTTTCACTGAAAGTCCCAGTGTTTACCATTTTGCTGAGACATAGACACATCCTAGACTCCCGGACAGTGCAATCTCTATTTTTATGGAGTCATTAACATTAACAGGAAAGACACTCCTCGGAGGAAGATGAAATATGCAGATTATTATACAAACAAGCCTTATACACATAGCAGCCATCCATGCTCGAGGAGGCCCATGCCCTGTTGACCCTGTCCCAAGGATGGGAGCCATGTCATTTCACCCCCACTACAGCCACGCCAGACTCTGCACAGAAATGAACTCGAGGTCTTATGAGAGACTCATTAACACGTACTAGAAAGGTGGGCTAGAGTACTCATTGAAGGGAAAATAATCATTCCCTTGAACTTCGTTTTTATCAATGACTGTGTAACTGTCCTAAAGCAACAAACAAGAAGAGTCTTTCCTTTCTGTCCTATAGTCTCTAAGCCACTTACATATACTTCAAGCCAAGTATAGACTACAATAGCATATTTCAAGATAGGTTCCTATAGCAACCAATTAGTATGTACAAAGTTTTTTTAAGATGGTCACTTAAACACTATTTTTCTTTCAATCAAGTATGGGGGGAAACCTTAAGGACACTTTTAAGATAATGAAATACAGAGCAGACAGAGATCTATTATAAGTAACTTTTATATAAGTATAGACTAGGCCATATCTTCAGGTTCTCAGATTAAAACTCTTAGTTTCATATTAACTTTTCACTTATAAATTTATGGCTCAGAACCTTTTTTTTTTCCACCATTGCAATGTCAACTACCTCTTATCCAGTCCTATAAATTCTTTATTAGTATCTGGTTTTAACCATACGTACCCTCTGAAATATTCTATTAGATTTCCAGCAGAGTGTTAGTGATGAATCATACCAATACACACAGGCACACACACACACAGACACACACACACACACACATGCCTACACTCATGGTAGGTTCCCCCCATACTGGATTCAAAGAAAAATAGCTCCTTATGCTTTGAGCTCATCTGGATCAATGCTTTTAAAAGTTAAATATCAAACTTACCATCTACCCCAATATCTGACCAATTATAAATCCTTTCCATAAGGTACTACACTGCTACTTTTCACCTTAGGGTCCTCTACCACGTTGCCTAGCTTCCATTCCCTACATGGGAACACACATAATTAGGTGGTTCCGACTACCCATCAACTCTCTGTCCAGATTTTTTTCCTTCTTTCCCTCACCCAGTTCTGACTTCACAAAGTTTTATAATGGTTTTTGGCAAAGGCTCAAATGCTGTCACAATACCAAACTAAACAGTCAATGAGTCCTAATTGTCTCATGTGAAGTCTCCTCAAATTGCTAAATTAACAGCTTTGACAAGAACGTACATCATTTACATAAAAACTGTAGAAGCCAACAGCTATGACAGTTCATGTTATTCTCTTTGCTCTGTCTACAACTGACATCTTCTGACAACCAAAGTGGTACATGACATCTAGAAAGACAACCCTTTCTGCTAAAAATGGTTGATTCATGGCTGTTTAAGTGGATTAGTTCATTTCAGAAAAGTTTATTGACTTCTTTGTATATTTCAGGTTGTGTTCTAGAAGCTGGGCTTATATCTGTTAAGTAAAACAAATTAGATTACTCCAAACTGTAGAGTTTATACTCTAGTAGAGGAAAAGGCAAGGAAGAGAGTAGAGAATAAGGTTGGGGGCAGGGGTGCAGCAGATTGCAGTTTTAAAGGGGGACACCACAATCTCACTGGGGAACTGGCATTTGCTCAAGTTTTAAATGAGGTAAGGGAGTGATTCATGGCTTTGGAATACGCAGTAACAAATGCAATGCCTTTCTTGTGTCACAGGCTAGGGTGGCCATGGCAGAGGACCAGTGGGATGAGATAAGTAGATTTGACATACAAAAGGAATCAGATTGTGTGGCCCGAGGACCAATTTAAGTTTTTTTTTCCTACTTCTTCTTCTTCTTCTCCGTAATGGAGTAGAACAATAATATGACCTACATTAGTATTTGAAATGCACTCGGTGGCTGCTAGGCACAATGTTGTCTGAAGGAGCTCAAGATAAAAGCCTTAATATTTCTTATGAGACAACTGCAGAGATCCAGCTGAGAAACACAAGGATCTGGATCAGTAAGATGTAGCGGGGCTAGAAACGGACAAATTGTTAAACTTATTTTGAAAATCAAACAAGTATTTGCAGACAAATTGAAGGTGGAACAGGAGAGATCCAAGATGACGAGTTTGGGGCCCGGATAATAAGAAAGAAAAGGTACAGAGAGACGGGGGAGCAGAGAGGAAGGGAAAAGCAGGTTTGGTTTTAAGGCGTGTTAAAGTTGAGCTATCTCTTAGGAAAACATCAAGAAGAGAAATATGGGATTCAGGGGTTTGGGAGATAACCGAACTTGAAGCTATAAATTTTCTTTAGTGTTCTGCAGAGAAACTGTCTAAAACAGTGATGTTAGATGAGATAGAAGGGACTATGTACACATAAACAGCACGAGCACAACAGAGTTCTAGGGTCCTCCAGAGTTAAGCTGTTGGAAGGAGGCAGAACTGGCGAAGAAGGCTTATGACGTCAGGAAAGGAGTACAGGGAAGCAACCACGCACGGAGCTAGCAAGGCGAGAACAAAACCCAGCAAGTGAGGCATTCCAGGAGCATCTCAAAACTACATTTCAAGGAAGAGGACACGTCAAGGGCCACTGACAAACTGAGTAAGACAGAGTCTGAGCCTCGACCCCAGACTCGTCCACAAAGGAGTAATCCACAGCAAGAGTTGTAGGGATGGAATAATGGCAAAAACCTGATTAGAGTAGGAGGACTGAGAGATCGTGGAGAACAGGACTGGCTGCGGGAAAATAGAGCAAACTCACAAAGCTCAGAAAACACAAACTTGGGGAACTCGTGAGGAAACGGAGACAGGCAATTGTGTGCTTGTTTTGAGATGACTCATGTTTGTCTATGGCTGGCAAAGATTCAGTAATGCACAGCAATCACAGAGCAGCTGCAGTACTATTTTTTTTTAAGGCAAGCAGGAAGGTTCAAGGTCACACACAGTTTAATATCAGGATGGAGGGCAGAGGAAACAGGTATAAATGAGAGTCCGTATGAAGTCATGCGTGTATTATTTATTTGTCTACTGATTGATTACGTTTTCTGAGCAAACTAGGAAATAAGATCATCCACTAAAGGAAACGGGGACCCAAGGAATGTAGATCCTCAAAAATTATGTGCAGTATGTAATAATGCTACTCCAACTCATTGTTCTTGGGTTGGAGCCAATGTCCTCATACAAACGGTGCCACCTGCTCCATCCTGGGATCTGAAATCTGCCCAAAGACATCTAGACAGCATTGAAATCTCCTGGATAGCATGCAAGGCACTCCTACTTATCCCAACTAAATCTCATTAGTTAATAGTCCTAATGTCACTGAAAGAACATGCTCTGATTTAGCTAGATAAGTAAGTTGTCTAGTTAAATCTTGTGCTTGCCCACATCTAACTCTCCTAATTTTTTTAATCATGTAGATTTTGAAAACCTGTCTTGTCTCTGACACATGTTTTATGACTTATAAGGACAACTGTCCCACTGTCAGAACACTTTAATTCATCAGTATGTGCCACTATTTATTGTTTTAATTGAAGAACCAAAATATTTATAAGTAAGATTCATATCTCATTTTAGCATCTTTTAATGTCAAACCACTATATGATATATATTTCAAAAGGAACCTATAAAAAAATAAAAGGGCAAACATGAGTTTTAATAGAAATCTGAACATTTTGCCCCAACATTAAAATACCCAGAGCTCGAATAACACCTGTTAGGGACAGATCCAATCACGTTCATAGTGATGATTTTTCTCAGGTGACTTCTAACCATGTGCTAGGTGACTGACTATACAGAACATACAAGGAGAAGGAAGAATATGGCTCCAGGTATAATCTATAAAGAACACATAGAACACCACACTTGGGGATTTATTTCAACAAATCCTTGTTGCCTTGTACTCCTAAACACACACACACACACACACACACACACACACACACACACACACTCACCCATACACACATACAGACACACACACACACACACACACACAAACACATACACACACATACACACACGCACAGTGTAGTAATCACTCACACATGAAGGGTTGTCCTAGAGCACCAATCAGTACACCTATTTTAACTATCAGAAACGGCTGAAAGATCTGAACATGAAAATTTTGTCCATTTAGTATTATAAAGCAAAGCCTTGGATTTGTCCTTCAAACATTTATAAACACTGGACTCCACACTTATTAAGGACTATGACCATATGCCCTTGCAAATCAATTCTGCTGTGCCTAGGAGGAGGAATCCAAAAATATAAAGGCCAATACGCTTAAAATGCATGAGACCATTATACATCTTTACACAGCTGTCAGTGTGAAGTGAAGTATGTTGCTGTGGCTGAGAGAGCCTGAGAAAGCCTCAAACCAACTCCTTAAAGGTATAATACATGTCTCTCTTGCTCTACTGGTATTGTATCCTATTCTCCATAGCCCAAAACAATAGACATTATAACATCAAAGAAAAATTGAAAATAGTTATGAAATTAAAGGTTCTACCAGGTTAAAAAAAGTTTACTGCCCAATAAACATCCAAGGCCTAATGTAGGTGGTAGTGGAAGGGCAGGCCAACGAATGAACAGAGATGAGGAAATATTTATTTATGAAAAAGCAATGACCTGAAACTATCAAATGACTTCAGCACAGCAGAAAGTCACCCAGCCATCGATGCCGTGACCTTAGCTTGGATATGTTTTAAAGAATTGGCTATTTTTCTTTTTTACCTGATGAGGTAGCTGGGAATTAAAGTGAAATGTTGACATAGCTCCTTTCTTCTATACATATACCTAGTCTACAAACGTCTCTTCCATTCGTGTGTGTGTGTGTGTGTGTGTGTGTGTGTGTGTGTGTGTGTGTGTGTGTGTGTGTGTGTGTGTGTGTGTGTGTGTGTGTGTGTGTGTGTGTGTGTGTGAATACAGTCTGTAAAGCTTTTTGGCTCTCACATTTTCCTATTTGCCTACCTGGGGATCTGAGTAATCTTGAGGCTTTCTGCTGGGCACACTGAGGTTTTCTTTGTCACTGCCATGTACTTCTTACACTGAATCACTATGTACCTGTGACTTTATTCTCCTCCATCTATAGAAGTTCCCTGGGGCAGTGACTCTGTTCAGGTAATATCCCCAAGGGCTTTCCCTTGTCTGGGGATATTTGTAGTATTCTTGGAATTAAATAGGTCCTTTGTCCCTTCTCTCCTAAAATCAGGACTGGATTGAAAATATAGAACTTCTGCCTCCACCCCCATGCCCTTTTTACAATTACCATAACCAAAATTTCTTGCCAAAAAAAAATAAATAAAAAAATAAAAAATGAAAAAAGAGAGAGAAGAGAAAGCAATCTTTTATTATCTAATTATGTGCAGTAGAAAAAACAATTCTCATTATTATCAAATGCTATAAGGAAGCTAACATCTATGCCCACTCCCTCGTATTTCCCATAAAGTAGAGAATTGTATATTCCATAAGCTCTTTTCGAATCAGAATGGTTCACGTTTAGCAGCCAAACCCATAGAACCCCATCCCACCGTGCTTTCAGCTTCTGACAGACTCATTTGGCATTCAAACGGTGGCTTTAAAAAGTACTCAGATATTCCATTCTTGAGGGGAAATTATATGTAAAGATCATTTTTAAATTTGGGTGATCTGTTATGCAGGTGCTTTGCCCAAGACAACTGATTGCCAAGGCATTGTCATTTTTAAATCATCAACTATATACATAACACTCAGGACAAAATAAAAGGTCACTTATGCTTGAGTATGTATCACAAGCAGTATTCACTGCTGCTTCTGCACCATCTCATTTTATGAGCTTTTGCCTACAGACTGGGCAAGGCTTTTGCAATAAACCTGAGACATTTACAAGATATTCGCTTGTCCTGCTGTGGAATCTAAGGTTATCACCTCTTTCTACAAGCTTCTGCTGCCCAGACAAATTCAAAAATTAATTTCCAGAAGGCTATTATCTTTGCTATAACTATACAAAATTGCCCGATACGTACTTGACTTTCTCATGTTGACCCTTATAATCCTGTTACTGTGTTATTTGAACGTTTGAATGTTTTTCTTTCTTTGTCCGAAATAGAGACGAGAATTTCCGTTGCCACAATTTTAAGTATGATTGAGTAGGGTTCACCTTCCCATTTTCAAGTGGTTTAATAATATGAAATCTTCAAAACAACATATATTTTCAGAGACAGCACATGATTTATTGCACTGATTACCATTTATCTTGCCTATCCATGGGTGAACCGAGAAGATGAACTTTTCAAAGCAGAATGAGACTTTTTCCTAGATAAATGTTTTGACTCTCATTTAGTTGCATATTGTTGCCACAGAGAATGGCTTATTCACTATCATAGTCTCAGTAATATATGTTTTTAAATTATAGGTCACTTGTCTATCAATCTAAAGCCTTCAAACCCCTAATTTCAGAAATGGCCCCTAGGATCCAAAATAATGTCTTTAGGACCATGCATGAAAATGTCTTCCATACCCTTGAGGACTTCTGTGGAGTCTACATACTCTGTGCCTCACCTGATGATACAAAAGATCATACACTCCTCATAAAAGAGGGCCTTCTAACATATTCTAACAAAATTGGGTCTGCTGAGAAAGCTGTGCTCCAGGAAAAAGAGGAGTAAGCACAAAAATGTTTGTCTTGCTAACTACTGAGCTAGGAGTTTTCAGGTCCTCTAACTTAACCTTGATCAAATAAAGTAAGGTGTGCGTATAAGCGTCTCCAGATGAGGATGTAGCGAAAGGAAGGATGAGCAGATGTTCTCTACAGCATCTGGAACAGTGTTGGATCAAAGCTAAAACAGCCACAGACACTTATGACTTTCATCTGAAGAAAAAATAGAACTACTTCCTTACCCTTCATTTCCTGAGTCATTTCCTGAGTGGGTGCTAATAATGACCTTGCATTTCCAGGAAAGCTGTTATCAATATTCACTTAAAAGGCAAGTAGATGGTGCATGCTCTATAAAATATATAGAAAACCCATTTGGATATTTAATTAGTTCATTCTTTCAAAAGGCAAGAAAGACATCTATGTGATTTTCTTTTTCTAACTCGAACAAGGGGAAACTTTTACTGTGAGTCATCTGTACTTTGATGATAGAGGTCTCCAAATGACACATACAACTAAAAGTTTATATAGTCATAAAAAGAGACTCCAGTTAGAGGCTTAAAAAAATACTTAGCCATTTTACATTATTCAAAGTTTGCTTTTCTCTATCCATTCAATTTATATTTAAATGCCTAGATTGTTCATGATGCTCTAAAGGATCACACAGATGATAAAATATAGGTAGCACATTATATACATGTATGGAATCTTAAAGAATCATCAGAAAAATCAGTGCATGCTTCAAACTGATAAATGCTTACAAATAGACTATTCCATTTTTGTGGAAGGAGAGTAAAAGCACATGCAAATTACACACTGATTTCATTAAAATATCATAACCACTCAACAATTACCATTGGTAGATGGACTCCACAAAGCTCAGTAGCCTGACATTTTCATTTGCATTCTGATAATTGTTTCTTATCACAGGGTTCCAAAGCTCCAGCAGAGTCTGACAAAATGTTCTTACACAGTTGCTTGGTTTTAAGCTGACAAGATTTCGGGCCACAACTTAGAGAAGTAATACAGTGTGCTATGCGAATGACTGACAGATACCAAGATCTTCTACATGAGCATTCTTCCAAATAAGAACCGGTTGTCGCAGGGTGGGGCAGGGGTTGGGGAAGGTTTAGTGGATTTCCCATGGACTCTAAACTAGAACAAAGAGAAATGGTGTATGATAAACAGAGTAAGTAGTTCACTCTGGCAGTAGCTCCCGAGGTGAGATATTTTATGTTGGTTTTTGGAGTAATGATTATCTGAAGTTTGAATCTTTTATTTTAAGTGGCCACTTAATATTTCTTTGGCTCTCCTTTGTTATTTCTCATATTTATTATACTGTAAAGAATACAGTATGCAATTATTTTTAAATGCTGTTTTGAGGAAACTAATCATTTCAAGCCAGTAGTAGAACCATTAAATAGCTTTAGCTCTTCAGCAACTACGCCTAGGAAACCAAGGATCATCTGTTACAATAATGATCTTGCCAGAAGTTTGTGACAGCGGCCCATATTTTAATGAAATTTAATATGGATCCAACATCACTCTCAAATGCAAAAGACTGTTGATATTTACAAAGGTTATTTTTATGCTTTTTTAGACCAAAAATCCAGAAGATGAAGCCACAACAGCGTATTTAGAATTCTACAGAAAGCCACATTATTAATTCCATATTGATCTTCAATCCAATGTCAATAGAAGCAGATCCTTCCTCCTAATCACACAGCTCTATTCCAATAATTAGTTCTTCTTTCTCTTAAGGCATTACCCATAATAGCTTTAAATGCAGGGCTATTTATTTGTGGAATATAGCTTAGTGAGTATAGCGTTGCCAAGTGAATCTAATCACTGCTCAACCATTAATAAAGCACTTATATTAGGCTATCTAGATGCACTTGTTGGTGCCATCTGAACGCAGAAATGAAGAGAATTATCAGAGCAGATAATTGACTGAGGTGAACAAAATTTAAATGGTGGAGAACACAGCCAAAACCCAAGGTCATACTTTTTCAGTCAATAAGGAGAGCTATCACGTACAGGGCCTATGGTACACATTGCAGTAACCACTCTATGACTGGATCTTTTATTACTGAGAGTAGCTATAAGATACATAAAAGGAGATACACGAAGGGAGACCAAACCTTGGCCTGACACCTTACTACATGTGACAGTGCTCAATTGATTTAAATTCACCTTGAATGCCACGCTCCTTTTTCGGTAGCATTAGGTTTATCTTTATTGTAGAATTATTCTTTCTCATGACAAACTGTACTTCATGCTTTGTCACAGATAATTAAAATAAATTTAACATGAATTATTAATACTATTTTCTCTAAATTCCACTGAGGTGACTATTAAAACATTAATCTTGGTTTCTTACAACAGGATTCTTATTTTTATCAAGATTTATAACTTTTCATGAATACGTTTTTATAGATAGAACAGGTTTTATTTTGCCAGTAACTAGCAAAGAGTTTATCACAAAACATTAATGTTGAATGACATAAATCATAGCATCAATGAGGATGTTCTTCATCTCTTAGGCATTGCTCAGGGCAGCAGCCTTTATTTCTAAAACAGTGGCTGGCTTATTTCACTTAATCTCCACCACCAGCAGCTGAGCCTAAGCTCCTCACTTGGGTCACTACAATGCCTACTTGAGATTTCTTCCCATGTTTTCTTCTCTGATATACAGGGTTCCAGCCAAACTATAAATGAATCTGACTACCATTCAAGGTTTCTCATGATGCCCAAGATAAAGCCCTGAATGTGACCCATTTGAGATAGCTCAGCAGGCAAGGGCACTTGTGAAGATGTGAGTTTGGTTTGGTCCCTGAAACCCACACAAGGTTCTTACCTAACCTTGTAAGTTGTCCCAACTTCATATGTGCTGTAACACACACGCAAACACATTCAGCCACACAAATAATACACACAAAAAATAAATCTGACTCCGAAAACCAGAGTCCCAATTGCGGTATTTGGAGTCCTTTATAATCTACCCATTAGCTTTAATATCAGATCGCCTTCATATCTCACTCTTTTACCTACATCCTGATTTTCTTTCAGGCCCTTAAACACCAGTTTTCTGCATGAAAGGGCCCACTTTTATCTCAGGAACTCTAAATCTCCTATGCCCCCTTTACATATCAGCTGTTACTTCCATAAGGAGACTTCCCTGGTCTCTCTGCATGTCCACATACTTCCTGTGAAAAGGTATCACTTTGTCATTCCTTGTGTTACCCTTTATTGAATGGCCATCCGTTTCCCCAGCTACAATATAAAGGCAGCCATATTTTTACTCCCTTGTACTTTGAGAGTAATCAAAATTTTGCTGAACGTGTGATCTTCGCCAAAACTAATACTTTAGAGAAACCATTAACCTAGAGCTCTATAGTACTCTGAAATAATTTCAAGAAACACCATAATTTAAAAAGAAAAGTACAGAGCACTTGATGACACATAAAGTCAAAATAAACAGAAGCTTAACTGTTAAAAGATTCAAACTTTTTTTCCTCCCTCAGCTTGGAAACACATCTTCCTTGTTTCTTTCAAGCATATGCTAATTTCATGGCAGGCAACTTCCTTCCTAGACCAAAGGCTAGGAGGAAGCTTGGCAGGAGAAATTGAAGAACAGCACAATATCACATGTATCCATGAAATACAGTTAACTACACATTTAAAGGGCTTTAAAAGCCTGGTAGTTTAATCAGAATATTTTTAGTATAGTTCTAAGTTCTTACCAAATGACTATCCAGCCATCAGCAATGTATGCCTGACTGGCAAGCTGTGCTACAATTTGCTTTAAAAAGAAATAAATTCACTTAAGGAAACCAGAGCTAGCTTTTACTGTCCCTTCATTAGATGGCAATATTCAACTGAGTGGAGATTTTAGTGCTAAATTTTCCATGCGCCACGTTAGAATTATATATTACTGATCAACTGCAGAGTTTGGGGCAGTTCAGTCTTACAACCTGAAAAGGAAAACACACTAGACCTTGCACAAATCTGATGGTATTGTCAGTGAATGTAGACGGTAAACATCAGACAGCATCTTTTGCTGACTGCCTGCTGCAGGGTTATAACAAAACACCTTCCAGGAATCTAGCACAGACATTGTTAGCCAGCTTCTGGCTAGGTCACTTGTTAGGTAACATAAATGTCAGGAAACAGGCTCTAGGCCACAGGGACCAGAGTAGATTGGGGATCTCAGAACCTGGGTGGTGTTTTTACTCCACTTCCCGCTAGGGGGTACCATGCGGGACACAGGAGTGACTTACCGAGCTAGTGACCTCAGCCGGGGAGGCTGCGGGGGACAAGGCAGAGCCCAAGAGGCCCTGCAGAGCTGTTCCCCGCACACCAGTCATCGCCTGTCCCGGTAGCACTCGTGCCCGAATCTTCTCTCCATTCAGTGTACATCCTGGCCCTTCCACCATCTCTGTAGGCTGCCCGGAACCCCTGCTAGTTGCAAGGCCTGACTGGAAAACAACCAGGCAACTTCACTTTCCTGTTCACACAGACTGGGCGGAGAGGAAGTTCAAATCTCCCGCGCGCCCCGCCCGGCCCCGCCCGCCCCGCTCCGCCCCGCCCCGCCCCGCCCCGCTCCGCTCCCACCAACCAAGCCCCTCCGGTCTGCTTCCAGGCCCGGCCCACATGGTGCCTACTCGGTCCCGGGCGTCCTAAGGCCCACATCACCCTGGGTTGTTGCAGTTGTCTTCCTGGGGAGCCAGTGCACAGTGAAAGTCTACAGAACCTGGCTCAGTGTAAGAACTTAGGGAACTGGAGGTTAAAGACTAGAAACTACGTTCGAGCTACTCAGCCCATACTTTTTGAGCTGAAATAGATCACATTAAAACAACGGCCCAGCACTGTACTGAAGTGAAAGTGGAAAAATAAATGTGGAGATTTGTCTAGTGACTTTCTAGTAGGGGGTGATAAATGGTTATAGCTGTCTACATCAGACTCAGGACTGTCTGGACTCTATATTCTGTTAACTCAAATTCATTTCTGATCTTTGTCGTTTGATGGAGAAAAGTCTGAAAAAGCCTTTCACCTTTGTATTGTTTATTGCTATGTAAAGAATGACATCATTAGTTATTTAAAAGTTTCAGTGAGTCAGAAGTTGGCAAAGTCCAGCTTGGTGGTTCTGACTCCACAGTTCTCTAAAGGTTACAGGGTAGGTTTGATTGTACCTAGAGGATCCACTTCTAAGAGGTTCATTTACCTGGCCTGGTAGCAGGAGGCCTTAAAGTTCTTGCCATAGACCTGCTTAGCTGTTCTCATGATGTGGCTGACCTAAGAAAGGAAGAACAAAGCAACATGCAACTTATTACCTAGCAGCTGTTCTAACCTGTGAATTTCAGTCCCTTTGGGGATCAAACAAAGCTTTCACAGGGGCCACTTAAGACCATTGGAAAGCACAGATATTTATGTTACAATTCATAACACTAGCAAAATTACATTTACGAAGTAGCAATGAAAATAATCTTATGATTGGAGGGTTCGCCTCAAAATGAGGGACCATATTAAAGAGTTGCAGCATTAGAATGGTTGAGAAACACTAATTACCTACTAATGTCCTGGTCAATTTTCTGTTGCCATAACAAAATACCTGGCTGTCTCACAAAGAAGCAGCAGAGAATTTCAAGATCACAGTGACAGCAGGTTGGTCGTCTGGTAAATCTGGTTTTGTTTCCAAGCTGGTGACATGAGCATCGCAAGGAATGAGATGTTGTGTCCTGTGTCCTACCTAGCACATTCTCTCTGTTAAAAGCCAGAATAAGGACACCTAATCCTATGCTTATAAAATCACTTTGTAAAGGCCACGCTGGGAGATAAGTTCCACCATGAATTTGAGAGGAAGGACAAATGTTGACACTATACTAATCTGTTACACACACTAACTCCTCATCATCATAAGGAAATACACTTTGGTGCACTTTTAGTACTTCGTACTCTCTAATCTAGAGTGTACCAGCAATCTCTGAATTGCCTTGCCCCCTGTAATTCCTCTTCCATATTGTGTTACCAGAATAATCTTCCCCATTATTTCCTCTTCTCCACAACATATTCATTGATAACTTTATTCATGTCATTAATGGCCTCTAAAACTCATTCTCTTTAACTGTACAGTAAACAATGCCATTTTGTCATCATTGTTGTTGTTTGGAAGGTGGCTCGTATTTCCTAAAAACTCAGCTGAAGGGCAACCCTATTCCATAACTCACGGTGTCTATTATTGTGAAGAGACACCAGGACCATGGCACCTCTTCTAACGGAAAGCATTTATTTGGGCTTACAGTTTGGAGGCTTAGTCCATTATCACGGCAGGAAGCATGGCAGTGTACAGGCAAGCATGGTGCTGGAGAAATAACTTAGAGTTCTCCATCTTAATCAGGACTGTCTGGACTCTATATTCTGCTAACTCAAATTCATTTCTGATCTCTATCGTTTGATGGAGAAAAGTCTGAAGTAGCCTTTCACCTTTGTATTGTTTATTGCCATCTAAAGAATGACATCATTACTTATTTAAAAGTTTCTGTGAGTCAGAAACTGAATCCTCTGAATCCTCAGGCAGCAGGAAGAGAGAGGGTCACTAAGCCTGGCTTGAGCATCTAAAACTTCAAAACCCACCCCCCGCTGGCACGCTTTCTCCAGTAAGGCCACATCTACCCCAACAAGGCCAAACCTCTTAATAATGCTACTCCATCCAGGACTATGGGGGCATTGTCTTTCAAACCATCACAAGATTGGAGCCATTTAAGTGATACAAGTAGATTTTTTAAAAATGAATTACTGTTTACACAGAAGCTCTGACTCTCCTGAGGCTGCTGTTTATTTTTACAAACTAGCTATTGGGTGTGGTGGTTTGGATAGGTATGGCCCCTATAGATTCATGTGTCTGAATGCTTGGTCCATAGGGACTATCATTATTAGAATGTATGACCTTGTTAGAGGAAGTGTGTCACTGTGGAGTAGGGGTTTTGAGGTCTCAAATGCTCAACCTATGCCCGATATGAAACACATCCAGTATTCTACTGGCTGCCTTCAGATCAAGATGTAGAACTCTTGGCTCCTCCAGTGCCTTCTCTACCTGCACACTGCTGTGCTTCCTGCCATGATGATAATGTACCTCTGAATTTGTAAGCCTGCTCCACTTAAATGTTTTCCCTTATAAGCTTGCCTCGGTCATGGTGCTTCTTCATAGCAATAAAACCCTAAGAAAGACATTGGGTTAACAAGATGTCTCAGAGAGTAAAGGCACGTGCCACCAAACCTAATGAACTGAGTTCAATGCCTCAAACCCACATAGAGGAAGGGGAGAATCAACTCCCACAAGGTGTCCTCTAACCTGCACATATGACTGTGGCACTCTGGCATGAACTAACCCTCAGACACATGCATGCACACACACACACACACACACACACACACACACACACAACTAGATGTAAAAGATATTAGAATCCCAATTATTTTCATTGAGACTGATATCTTTGCAAAATTTTCCTTTCTAACTTTACACATGTGTCAAATATGTAATTTCATCCCTTGTGGTATGATATAGAAGGAAGCCCTCAATGGATATATTTATCTGATCTATATCCCCAGAACAATCAACTAAGTTTAAGATTCATTTTTTTAAAAGATGTATTTATTTTAGGTGTATGAATACACTGTAGCTGTCCTCAGACACACCAGAAGAGGGCAACAGATCACATTTACAGATGGTTGTGAGCCACCATGTGGTTGCTGGGAATTGAACTCAGGACCTCTGGAAGGGAAGTCAGTGCTCTTAACCTCTGAGTCATCTCTCCAGCCCTGTTTAAGATTCTTTATAAATAGCTAGTCCTACATATTTTGTATTTTGCCCACACCAAAAAAAAAAAAAAACACTTTGCTGTAAATATTGCTTATTATTCCCAATTCTGGGAAAACTCTGTAAATTCCAGGAATTTAGTTTCTATTTTCTTTTCCCAGAATAGACTTCGTACTTTCTGCATCTTCTTTTTTGTAGTAACTCCAAAGTTTTATCTATCTATATGTCATATATATATATATATATATATATATATATATATACTATTTATCTATTTATCTAGTCAGAGGAATAGAACCAATAGTGTAACTATATCAAAAGGGGATTGATTAAATTGGTTTATACAATTCAGAATAGTTAGTCCAACAAAGGCTGTATTCATACTGGAGAGACCAAGAATCTTTTAGATTTTCAGAACACATGAGGCCAGATATTTGAGCAGTACTAATCTGATACTGAAAACTTGGAGCAATACCAGAGATTTACTGGTTTTGAGTCTGTATTGGAAACCTAAAGAAGCTGAGATCTGATGTCAATGAAGATGATGTCACTGCAACAGCAGGAGTGGCAGTGACAGCATTGGAATAGATGAACTGGCCAACAAACATGAAGGCAAGCTGTAAACAAGCAAAAGCTTGTCTCTTAGACTGTCCTATGTATGAGCCACTGGAAAATATTTGTACATTTGTGGACAATCTTCCCATTTCAAAAAACCTAATCAAAAAGAAAAAAATCACTCACAGGTATTCCAAGAGGCTCATCTCATGAGTCATTATACATTTTGTCAAGTTGACAATCAATATTAACCACTTATTTTTCTGAAATGAGATTTTGCTGTGTCACCCAGGTTGGCCCAAATCTGTTAACGATCCTTTCTTAAGGCTTCTTAAGTATAATATTCTAATGGTTTGCCCTTTTACTTTTTTGAAAACCTTCTTTCCATTCTATCTCAGTGAAATCCCCTTGAATTTTAAAGAATTAAATGATTTTGAAGAATTTAAATGGTCTCCTCTTGAAATCTTTCCAGATATAGTTAGAATGAGTCTCTTGTGTTATGTTATTGATCTTCAGAAAATTCACCAAAACATCTTTATTTTATTTGTGTATATAGTGGTTTTTCACAAGAATAGATTCTCTTTCCTTGATGACAAGTGGATATCTTGTTCATACTTTTGTTTGTCATATCCCCAGGATGTTCTTGGTGCAAAATAAACATTCAACACATATGAAATTTAAAACATTTCTAAAAATTAAAAACATTTGGATTTACTTTCCTAAATACATTTCATGTTAGCTACATATATTTTTAATATTTAATATTATTTATTTGACGTAAGATTTAATGTTTTAGAAGCTATTTCTAAAATAAATGTTATTGAAATTAGATAATATATAAAATTATTCTTAATATACTTGACTAATTGGGGCTGCAAAATAGTAATGTTGGCTTATTCCATCTTCACAAAAACCTTGTAGCATTGTCAGAAGAGACATCATTAATATTTCACACATAAGGAAATTGATTAGTTTTTGACTGTTCACTTCGGCCAGTCTGGATAACATAGTAATACCTTATCTCAAACAATAGCGTAAATAACAACAACAGCCAATGCCCCCCCCCAAAAAAACAGACAAATATGTCCCTGTGAGGTATGAAGCCATACTCCAAAGTACATAATAGTGTTCTATATTTCAATACTTCCATGTAAAAACATTATACTGTGGTTAGAGATAATGACATTTTAAAAATGCAGTGTAAGGAAGAAAATATCTCATGTTACTCTATATACCAAAAAAGGTATGGATCAAAGAGCATTCATTAAAGGGAAATACTCAAAAAGATCTGGGAGGGCTGGAAACATGGCTCGGTGGTTAAGAGTACTGACTGCTCTTCCAGAAGTCCTGAATTCAATCGCCAGCAATCACGTGGTGGCTCACAACCATCTGTAATTGAATCTGATGCCCTCTTCTGGTGTGTCTAAAGATAGCAACAGTATACTCATATACATAAAATAAATAAATCTTAGAAAAAGAGCTCACCGCCCGGACAGGTGGGCACTCCCGAGACTGCAGAGCAGGAGAGACCAACAATACTGCCCACCCTGCCAACATCCCTGGCCCAAGAGGAATCTGTATAGGGCCTCTGGGAACCGGAAGATAGGGGCACCAAAGCAGCAGGTCCCCTGCAGTCCAGAAACCACCTAGATCTGAAGGGACCCAATCAAAAATTCCCTGAAACCAAATCCCATGGGAGGGAGAGCTAAAACTTCAGAGGGGCAGACACGCCTGGGAAGCCAGAAGAGACTACACTCTGCCCACATTTCTGACTCCAGAGTAAAACAGTTAATTCCAACTGGGACCCTGGTGCATGGGGGCCCCAGGAAAAGGCGGTGTATGCCCTCCTGGTTGCTGCCCTCATGGAGAGCTCAAAAGCAGCCTCCCAGGAGCCAATTCAGCCACGGGACCACAGCACAGGTAAGACCAACTTTTCTGCTCCAAGAGACCAGGAATTCCAGGAAAACACAATCAAACAGGTGAAGGAATTAAAAATGGAAATAGAAGCAATCAAGAAAGCACAAAGGAAGACAACCCTGAATATAGAAAACCAAAGGAAGGGACAAGGAACCGTAGATACAAGCATCACCAACAGAATACAAGAGGTAGAAGAGAGAATTTCAGGAGCAGAAGATTCCATATAAATCATTGACACAACTGTCAAAGATAATGTAAAACGGAAAAAGCTACTGGTCCTAAACATACAGGAAATCCAGGACTCAATGAGAAGAACAAACCTAAGGATAATAGGTATAGAAGAGAGTGAAGACACCCAGCTCAAAGGACCAGTAAATAGCTTCAACAAACTCATAGAAGAAAACTTCCCTAACCTGAAGAAAGGTATGCCCATAAACATACAAGAAGCCTACAGAACTCCAAATAGATTGGACCAGAAAAGAAACTCCTCCCATCACATAATAGTCAAAAACACAAAGTGCACAAAACAAAGAAAGAATGTTAAAAAGCAGTAAGGGAAAAAGGTCAAGTCACATATAAATGCAGACCTATCAGAATCACAGCGGACTTCTCACCAGAGACTATGAAATCCAGGAGATCTGAGACAGATGTCATACAGACCCTAAGAAAACACAAATGCCAGCCCAGGTTACTGTAACCAGCAAAACTCTCAATTAACATAGATGGAGAAACCAAGATATTCCATGACAAAACCAAATTTACACAATATCTTTCTAAAAATCCAGTCCTACAAAGGATAATAAATGGCAAAACCCAACATAAGGAGGCAAGATACACCCTAGAAAAAGCAACAAACTAATTGTCTGGGCAACAAAACAAAGAGAAGAAAAGCACACAAACATAATCTCACATCCAAATATGAATATGACAGGAAGAAACAATCACTATTCCTTAATATCTCTCAACATCAATGGACTCAACTCCCCAATAAAAAGACATAGATTAACACACTGGATATGCAATGAGGACCCTGCATTCTGCTGCCTACAGGAAACAAACCTCAGAGACAAAGACAGACACTACCTCAGAGTGAAAGGCTGGAAAACAAATTTCCAAGCAAATGGTCTGAGGAAGCGAGCTGGAGTAGCCATTGTAATATAGAATAAAATCCATTTCCAACTAAAAGTCATCAAAAAAGATAAGGAAGGACACTTTATATTCATCAAAGGAAAAATCCACCAAGATGAACTCTCAATCCTAAATATCTATGCGCCAAATACAAGGGCACCTACATACGTAAAAGAAACCTTACTAAACCTCAGAGCACACATTGCACCTCACACAATAATAGTAGGAGATTTCAACACCCCACTCTCATCAATGGACAGATCATGGAAACAGAAATTAAACAGACATATACAGACTATGAGAAGT